>NC_135378.1:79873940-80143940 GCF_049243985.1 Paroedura picta | reverse complement strand
AGTGTGTATCCAACCTTTGCTTGAAGACTGCCAGTGAGGGGGAGATCACCACCTCCTTAGGCAGCCTATTCCACTGCTGAACTACTCTGACTGTGAAATTTTTTTTCCTGATATCTAGCCTATATCGTTGTACTTGAAGTTTAAACCCATTACTGCGTGTCCTCTCCTCTGCAGCCAACAGAAACAGCATCCTGCCCTCCTCCAAGTGACAACCTTTCAAATACTTAAAGAGGGCTATCATGTCCCCTCTCAACCTCCTTTTCTCCAGGCTGAACATTCCCAAGTCCCTCAACCTATCTTCATAGGGCTTGGTCCCTTGGCCCCAGATCATCCTCGTTGCTCTCCTCGGTACCCTTTCAATTTTATCTACGTCCTTCTTGAAGTGAGGCCTCCAGAACTGCACACAGTACTCCAGGTGTGGTCTGACCAGTGCCGTATACAATGGGACTATGACATCTTGTGATTTTGATGTGATGCCTCTGTTGATACAGCCCAAAATGGCATTTGCCTTTTTTACCGCTGCATCACACTGCCTGCTCATGTTTAGTTTACAATCCACAAGCTTCCCCGGGAGGTGGTGGGTTCTCCATCCTTGGAAGTTTTTAAGCCGAGGCTAGGTAGCCCCCTGACAGAAATGCCAATTCTGTGAATTTAGGCAGATTGAAAGTGGGTGGGCAGAAGGGACTGGGTCAGTGCTTGGCTCTCGTGGCTTTCATGTCAAGGGAAATGCCCACTTCGGGGGTCAGGAGGCAAATTTCCTCCAAGCCACACTGGCCAGGGATTCTGTCTTTTAGGGTAAGGTGACCAGATTTCAACATTGGTAAAGTGGTACACCATTGACTTGGGGGGGGGGGGGTCTTGATTAAAAATTTGGTCTATATGGAGCAACAACATTTTTCATAAAACGCATAGAACACAAAAATAGTATTGTAATATATATATTTTTTAATGTCAACCTAAGTACAATTTGCCAGGTACCCCCAGATGTCCCTCCAAAAGTGGGACAATCCGGTCACCTTATTTTATGGGGGGAAGGCATCACCAGGGCATAGAATTTGGGTCACTGTGGGTGGGCAGGTAGTTGTGCATTCTGAAGGGGTTTGGACTAGATGACCCTGGAGGTCCCTTCCAACTTGATGAATCTACGATTCTGTATTTTTTTAAAAAAACTTGGAAGTTTCTTTGAATGAAGCAGTTGTGATGGAAAAAAACTGATGCATCGTTAGAAGTATGGGAAAATGCAATTGTCCAGGTGTGCGCGTTTATAAAGGGAACAGGACGGGAGGATGTGGCACTGTTTGTTATATGCTTTATCTCGTTCTCAGTGACTCATCTCTCTAATTCTCTGTGCAGCCAAATCTCTGGATACTTAAATCCAAAGACTGGAGCCATGAGCAAACATGACAGGAGGGCAAGGTCTGAACTGGGAACTTCCTGGCCTGCAGCAAGCTTTTGCCAACTCTAACTTGGAAAATTCCTGGAGATTTGGGGGTGGGGGTGGGGGTGCCTCGGAAGGGGAGTGAGCATCCCCAAAACTGACACATCAGCCTCATACACATTCTCCATGCCCCTGCTCCCAACATCTCTGACGGTTGTAGTTGTGAGTTTCCTGCGTTGTGCAAGGGGCTGGACAAGATGACCCTTGGAGGTCCCTTCCTACGCTATGATTCTATGACAGGTAGCTGCTTACGAGAAACTCCAATGGCTGCTGATAATAGAATTTGAGACTTATCCCAGTTTGAGCTAATTGCCTTTGGGAGAGTTTATCCAATTTATACTTGACAGAGAGCATTGGAAACAGCTGTTAAATACCAGAGCCCTGCCTATTACTTTTGTTACATTATGTGAAAAATTCTGTAAATATTTCTGTTTATGAGCATCAGAGTGATTTGGAAACAAGCAATACAGCATATATATAGTAGATATGTTTATATATATATATACAGTAGATTTGTTTATAGAGTCAGTACTATTTATACACAGGCCTGTTTGGTTTCGGATACTTGTACTTTCTCCATATACTACTTTTTGGTTTGGCTAGAGCTTTCTACAAACCTAACAGTCTTTGTATATACACAAACATCCACAGGGGGTTAACCTCCCCCCCCCAAATAAAAACCTCCTAAAGCAGAAATGAATGCCCTGAGTGGTTATTGCTAGACAACCTTCCAATATTGCTAGCCTTCAAGCCGAGGTTTCTGCCAGTAAAAGGCAGTGCGAGGAGGCAGGGCCCTTCCAGGACTGCTTTGGCCTTTGAGGGATGACACATTAAAGCCAAGGCAGCAATAGCCACAGGGCAACTTGCTATCATGTGATTTGTATGACTTACCACATGCTACCACGTGACTTGCATGACTTTGCAAGACAGATGTACGCCATGCAAGCTCTGGAACAGCTTGATGCTTGCTACCATTCAACAGCATATTCCCAAGAATAGGGTTAGGGTTAGGGTCAGGATCAGGGTTAGGGTTAGAACAGCAGTGGGATGTACCAGTTACTTTCAGATAAGTATCTATAAGACCCAGGGTCAAGACCCCATTCCACCATGGAAGATCACTAGGTAACCTTGGGCTAGTCACACAGTTTCAGACTAACATAGAGTTGCCAATCTCCAGGTGGGGCCCAAAGAATTTTCGATTGATTATGATATGCCTTGCATTGTTTTTAATGCACTGTTTCTGATCATCTAACCCAAACTTATTGCATTGTTTGTTGTCTGTCTTATACTGTTTCTATCACATTGTTTCCAAATTTTGTCATTGTCCCATGAGTCTCACTGATAACGGCGGCCTGTAAATAAATCACCCGTATCCCTTTAGCAATATAAAAACAGAGTCTCAGCAAAGATACTGCAGAGAATTATTTTTTTAATGCCAATTTCAATGTCGTTAGAGGGAGAGCTGGACAAGCTCAAGGCAAGCTGGACGTGGTTAAACAAGAAATGAGAAGACTGAACATCGACATTTTAGGAATCAGTGAACTAAAATGGACAGGAATGGGTGAATTTAATTCAGATGACCATCAGGTATACTACTGTGGACAAGAATCTCGCAGAAGAAATGGAGTAGCCTTCATAATCAATAAGAGAGTAGGAAAAGCAGTCTTGGGATACAATCCCCAAAATGACAGAATGATCTCAGTTCGAATCCAAGGCAAACCATTCAACATCACAGTGATCCAGGTCTACGCCCCAACCACTGCTGCTGAAGAGGATGAAGTTGATCAGTTCTATGAAGCCCTACAACACCTTCTAGAAGCAACGCCCAAAAATGATGTGCTTATCATCATGGGGGATTGGAATGCTAAAGTAGGAAGCCAAAAGATAACCGGGATAACAGGCAAGTTTGGCCTTGGAGTACAAAATGAAGCAGGGCACAGGCTGGTAGAATTTTGTCAAGAGAATACAATGGTCATAGCAAACACTCTTTTCCAGCAACCCAAGAGACGACTCTACACATGGACATCACCAGACGGTCAACACAGAAATACACAGAAATCAGATTGACTATGTGCTCTGCAGCCAAAGATGGAAAAGTTCTATCCAGTCAATAAAAACAAGACCAGGAGCTGATTGTGGTTCAGATCATGAGCTTCTTGTTGCAAAATTTAGGCTTAAATTGAAGAAAGTAGGGAAAAGCACTAGGCCACTCAGGTATGAACTAAATCATATCCCCGACAAATACATAGTGGAGGCGACAAATAGATTTAAGGAATTAGATCTGATAGACAGAGTGCCTGAAGAACTATGGACGGAGGTTCGCAACATTGTACAAGAGGTAGCAACTAAAACCATCCCAAAGAAAAAGAAATGCAAGAAATCAAAATGGCTGTCTGAGGAAGCTTTACAAATAGCTAAGGAGAGAAGGGAAGTGAAAGGCAAGGGAGAAAGAGAAAGATACACCCAATTGAATGCAGAATTCCAGAGAAAAGCTAGAAGAGATAAGAATGCCTTCTTAAATGAACAGTGCAAACAAATAGAAGAAAACAATAGAATGGGGAGGACCAGAGATATTTTCAAGAAAATTGGAGATATGAAGAGAACGTTTCATGCAAAGGTGGGTATGATAAGGGACCAAAATGGTAGGGACCTCACAGAAGCAGAAGAGATTAAACAAAGGTGGCAAAATTATACAGAAGAACTATACAAGAGTGAGCTTAACATCCCTGATGACCACAATGGGGTAGTTACTGACCTGGAGCCAGACATCCTGGAATGTGAAGTCAAATGGGCCTTAGGAAGTCTGAGCAACAATAAAGCTAGTGGTAGTGACAGCATTCCAGTTGAACTATTCAAAATCTTAAAGGACGATGCAGTAAAAGTGCTACACTCAATATGCCAGCAAATTTGGAAAACTCAACAATGGCCACAGGACTGGAAAAGGTCAGTTTACATTCCAATCCCAAAGAAGGGCAATGCCAAAGAATGTTCAAACTACCGCACCATTGCACTAATTTCTCATGCTAGCAAAGTTATGCTCAAAATCCTACAAGCTAGGCTCCAGCAATATGTGGACCGAGAACTTCCAGAAGTACAGGCAGGATTTCGAAGAGGCAGAGGAACTAGAGATGAAATTGCCAACATACGCTGGATCATGGAGAAAGCTAGGGAGTACCAGAAGAACGTCTACTTCTGCTTCATTGACTATGCTAAAGCCTTTGATTGTGTGGAGCACAACAAATTGTGGCAAGTTCTTAAAGAGATGGGAATACCAGAGCATCTTATTTGTCTCTTGAGAAATTTATATGCAGGTCAAGAAGCAACAGTGAGAACTGAACATGGAATCACTGACTGGTTCAAAATTGAGAAAGGAGTTCGGCAAGGATGTATACTGTCGCCTTGCCTATTTAACTTGTATGCAGAGCACATCATGAGAAATGCGGGATTAGAGGAGTCACAAATTGGGATCAAGATTGCAGGGAGAAATATCAACAACCTCAGATATGCAGATGATACCACTCTAATGGCAGAAAGTGAAGAGGAACTAAAGAGCCTGTTGATGCGGGTGAAGGAGGAGAGTGCAAAAGTTGGCTTGAAACTCAACATCAAGAAAACAAAGATCATGGCATCCGGCCCTCTCAATTCCTGGCAAATAGAAGGGGAAGAAATGGAGATAGTGACAGATTTTATTTTCCTGGGCTCCAAGATCACTGCAGATGGGGACTGCAGCAAAGAAATTAAAAGACGCTTGCTCCTGGGGAGGAAAGCTATGGCAAATCTAGACAGCATCCTAAAAAGCAGAGACATCACCCTGCCAACAAAAGTGCGTTTAGTCAAGGCTATGGTCTTCCCAGTTGCAATGTATGGCTGCGAAAGTTGGACCATAAGGAAGGCCGAGCGTCAAAGAATTGAGGCTTTTGAACTCTGGTGCTGGAGAAGACTCTTGCGAGTCCCTTGGACTGCAAGGCGAACAAACCGGTCAGTCCTAGAGGAGATCAGCCCTGACTGCTCTTTAGAAGGCCAGATCCTGAAGATGAAACTCAAATATTTTGGCCACCTCATGAGAAGGAAGGACTCCCTGGAGAAGAGCCTAATGCTGGGAGCGATCGAGGGCAAAAGAAGAAGGGGACGACAGAGAATGAGGTGGCTGGATGGAGTCACTGAAGCAGTAGGTGCAAACTTAAATGGACTCCGGGGAATGGTAGAGGACAGGAAGGCCTGGAGGATCATTGTCCATGGGGTCGCGATGGGTCGGACACGACTTCGCACATAACAACAACAAGAGGGAGAGCTCTGGACTGGAGTCATTGTGGTGCATTGGTTAAGGCTGTTTGATGGAATGCTGGTTCTTTGAGTCCTCACTGAGTCAACATCTAAACACTGCCTCTGAAATCTAAGATCTGGTCCCAGATTAGTCCTTGTGGTTTTACGACCAGCCTCTGGCACTTCATCTTGGGACTTGTAAAGAACTTGCCGTCTTCCAGGCAGCACAGATGTGTAGTCTCTCTTCACCACATCTGATGCAAATGAAAATTAACAGATGGTTCCCCTTCCAGATTGCAGCCAAAGCTGACCAAGTTCTCCTTTCATAGCAAATACAGATGTTCTTTTCCCCCAAATATTGAAGTTACACTCATAAACCTGCTCTGTATAAAATCCTCACAATTAAACAATCTTGTATCTCTGCCTCTTGGGTGAAACTGTAAAAAAGAAGATTATTTTGCTTTGTTTTTAGAGCCTCTGTCTGATAAATAACCACCTTTTCTTTCATGCAAACCTGCAGTTTCTTGATGGCCCTGGAAGGGTGGGAGTTAATTAATGCTGGCCACTGAACAGACAGGCAAACCGGTTGGAGGAGAAAGCACTCAGGGGCGGGACCGCCACCCTGAGTGGGTGTTGTGATGAGTGGCACTTAAGCCATGAGACCAGCTCCTCCTCCAAGGCCTTACCAAAAATATATTCTGTGGAATGGATTTGAGGAAAGCCCATTTCTTCTCTGTGGCTAATGGGCTTGCACTACAGGAAGGCAGGCTCCAGTTAACATCAGCTTATACTGCCAAATGGTGACCACAGTCAGGAAAAGGGAAATGTCTGTAAGGTCCATTGAGAATGCTCCCAAGTTTCTAAAATGTAACATGGCTCTAAAAATACCAGTATTGATTAATATAAATTAAAAACACCCAAAGGCTCTATGCATAGCCTCAGATAAAATCAGATCTATATCCATTGAGCCTTTGGACGTTTTTTATTTTAAACGGATATTAATAAATACTGGCATTTTTAGAACTACATTACATTTTAGAAACATTTTGGTTCTACCCTCCCTCCATAGGCCTACAGTCGTTTCCCTTTTTATTAACCAGTTTCTGGACTCCTCTTTGGGTTAAGTTTTTTTTCCTTTTCGTAGCAGACGCCTGGTGAGTTCTTGCTCAGTGGAAGTCTTCAAGCATTTTCTTAAAAAAATAAAACATAATTTTAAAATGTTACTTCTAAATTTAATATAAAGTACACTGTCCATGTGCTTCAATTGTGTTGCAAACCAATTCGGGCCCATTTTGGGAGAGAGTTGTCTAAAAGTATTATTGTTGTTGTTGTTGTTGTTGTTGTTGTTGTTATTGTTATTATATTTCTAGCTGAGGGACTCAGCAACTATTATAAAAGTAGCAAAGTTTTTACTGGCAATTTTAAATGAAAATATTTTACGACAGATTTTACATCTGAAACTGTTTGAAATTTTCGTTTTATGCTTTGCAATTTTATGCCAATAAGGGTACTCTGAATCGATGATGATGATGATGATGATGATGGGCGCACATCAACTGGGGATGCTCCAGCTTCAGATTTCCTGCATCCAGCGGAGACTTGGATGAGATATCCTCTAAGGCCCTCTCCCACCCCGGAGAATCTCATACTGCCCCTCAAAATCACATTTGCTGCTTTGCTATCCTCTGATCTCATTAGCACTCAAAAAGACAAGCCGTAATGCACTTTGCTTACCTGTCTCCTGTTAATGGCAAAATGACCTGCGCTTGGCTGGCAAACACGATGAAAGATAATCGCATCCGGGGACTGTGAAAGACAGGAAAACATCCATCTCAGACACATAAATCAGAAAGTCACAAGCAGCATGAACAGCCTCACCAGGCCAGAGCACGACTCCAAAGCTCCCCGCGATTTGACCTTTGTTGCAATCTCCAAGTAAACACAAAACCACACAGGAAACGTCAAACTTCCAAAATGGTGCAGCAAGCTCCATATTTCAGCCTACATATGCTGCTGTCCCAAGAGCCAAATCTTTGAAGGAATTAATACAGTCTTTTTGGTATCATTCTCTTTACATAAACCCAGTGCAGGCCACTGCCAAGCACTCTGTCCAGTCTGGCTGGCAGTGCAAGGCCTTATTGAAAGCCAGCTTGGTGTAGTGGTTAGGAGTGCGGACTTCTAATCTGGCATGCCGGTTCGATTCTGCGCTCCCCCACATGCAGCCAGCTGGGTGACCTTGGGCTCGCCACGGCACTGATAAAAATGTTCTGACCGAGCAGGAATATCAGGGCTCTCTCAGCCTCATCTCCTTCACAGGGTGTCTGTTGTGGGGAGAGGAAAGGGAAGGCGGCAGTAAGCTGCTTAGAGACTCCTTCGGGTAGCGAAAAGCGGCATATAAGAACCAACTCTTCTTCAGTAATATCAGGGCTCTCTCAATCTCACCTCCCTCACAGGGGGTCTGTGGTGGGGAGAGGAAAGGGAAGGAGACTGTAAGCCACTTTGAGCCTTCTTCGGGAAGAGAAAAGTGGCATATAAGAACCAACTCTTCTTCTTCAGTAATATCAGGGCTCTCTCAGCCTCTCCTCCCTCACAGGGTGTCTGTTGTGGGGAGAGGAATGGGAAGGCAACTGTAAGCCACTTTGAGCCTCCTTCGGGTAGGGAAAAGCGGCATATAAGAACCAACTCTTCTTCTTCTTATCAGAACTTGAACAAGCAAGCCAAAAGATGCCAGGCATGGACTGCAATTGTGCAGCTCCAACCAGATCTGGCTAAAGGAGGTAAGTGCAGAAAAACTTACTAGTAGCATAGTTACAAAAATGCTCTTAATTTCCTTTACTCAAGAACCCAAAATTCTCTTTATTCCAGAACCCAACAATCCATTTCTCTCCCTATTTTTAGGAATTTGGAACCGGGTTCAAGTCAATTCCTTCGCATTCAAAAGAGAAATCCAAATTTGGAATTTATAATAGAATTTCACTCTGCAGATGCTCAGAGGCAGGCAGAGTCTTCTCAAACCTTCCTGTCCTCCTTTCTGGAGCAACCTCATTAAAAAAAAATCACCCTGCAGAGCTGAATTTACAAAACCACACAGAGCATCTCTGAGTAGAAGAATGGAGAACTACAAAGAGAAACCAAAGAGAAATTCCTCTTTTGAAAAACTGAAGGGGAACAAGAGGAATCAATGGCTGTATCTAAAAATACGCCTGCTGGTAAAAGAAAGGCCATTACCAATAATCGCACTACCAGAGAAAACATAATGCTAAGCCTCTGAATTCCAGGGCTGGGAAGCCGCATCAGAAGGCCATGATCTCTATGCCTTGTTGTTGGCCCTCCAGAGGAACTGGTTGGTCACTGTGTGAGAGGCAGGATGCTGGACTAGATGGACCCCTGGTCTGACCCAGCAAGGCTCTTAAGATGTTCTCATGAATGCCTCAGCCTCTCTGCCCTGTTGCTGGCCCTCCAGAGGAACTGGTTGGCCACATAGTGAGACACGATGCTGGACTAGATGGACCACTAGTCTAATCCAGCAGGCCTCTTCTGATGTTCTTATCTTTGCTGGCTCCAGGACACTTCTGTTCACTGAGAAACTAGAAGTTCTTTGTTGGCTCCTGGTATCCTTCATCCTTCTCCCTCCTCCTTCTAAACTCAAAAACACTGGCCATGCTACTTCCTGTAAAAGTTGGGGATAGGATCTGCAACTTTCTTTATTGACAGAATGTGTTTATTGCTGAATTCTGGACCTTTCTCCTTATTAAACATTTACCAAGTGAAATGACTATTTATGGTCATGTCGACCCAACCGCCCCTCCCAAAACAGCCAATGGTGGGTCTGGAGGGATGGAAAGGGGAAGGGCCCCGAGTGAGTACCAGGGGTAGTCAAACTGCGGCATTCGCTGGCAGGGGCTCCTGGGAATTGTAGTCCATGGGCATCTGGAGGGCCGCAGTTTGACTACCCCTGATCTACACGGCTTTGCTTCCCTGCAAGATTCTGCACAGTTGTGCCACTTCTAGGGTTTCTCAAAGCCTGAAGAATGTTTCAGGGGTTTCTCAGTGATGAAAAAGTTGAGATAGGCTGGGTTAGATCTTCTGTTTCAGGTACAAGAATGGTCAAGTATCTTTTTCATACGGGGAATCAAGGGAAACAATTATGAAATCCCATCTCAATGCAGCCCACAGTTCATCTTCCAAGATCCCACAAGGTCTCGAGCAAATTAACCCTTCCAAATCTATCATCAATGACCCTCTTGTGGTGCAGGGTGGTAAAGCAGCCAACATGCTGTCTGAAGCTCTGACCGTGAGGCTGGGAGTTCGACCCCAGCAGCCGGCTCAAGGTTGACTCAGCCTTCCATCTTCCGAGGTCGGTAAAATGAGTACCCAGCTTGCTGGGAGGTAAACGGTAATGACTGGGGAAGGCACTGGCAAACCACCCCGTATTGAGTCTGCCATGAAAACACTAGAGGGTGTCACCCAAGGGTCAGACATGTCCCTGTGCTTGCACGGGGGATACCTTTACCTTTTACCTTTAAGTCCCATGAAGTCAATGGGCTTAGAAAACCCTGCTCAAGACTGCAGTGTTGGTCTCCCAATTTTGTCTGCCATTTTTCATGAACATGACTGGGGAAGGCACTGGCAACCACCCCGTATTGAGTCTGCCATGAAAATGCTAGAGGGCGTCACCCCAAGGGTCGGACATGACCCGGTGCTTGCACAGGGGATACCTTTACAGGGGATATCTATCATCACACACACATTTAACCAAGTCTCAACAATCTATCCTTTCTGGAGCATATTCGGGCCTTAAAAAGCCGGCGAGGAACTCCTCCTTCCACTTCATTCACACAGTCGTATTTGTCTCCATACCTGGCAAGTCCCTGGAGTAGTGGAAACCCCTCACGCCATCTGTGGCTTCTGCCACTTTTGTAGCATCCCGAGGAAGAGGCCACTTTTATGATTACACCCCGTGATTGTTTAAAACAACACGCACAAGAAGCACCATCGTAAGGGGAAGCCCAGCACACTCACAGCCCCTGCCAAAGTTCAAGGCTCTTAAAAGACAGAAAACATGCGTTCTGCTGCTACTGCAGACCTAGATCTCTCCGAGCTGCAAAATGGGAAACAGATGTACGACTCATAGCAGAATGAGCTAATTCCTCTAATGAAACTTGCTCTGCGCTTTCACCATATGCTGCTTTGGACGGCTTTTGTCAACCATGAGGCAGTCCAGGGGTTTTTTGGTCTCCCTCCACCGTTTGCCGTTTAAAAGAAGGCAAAATCCTAAGACGCAGTTAAGAGCCGGTCAGTAAAGAATGTGGCCGAATCAGTTTGATTTCAGCCAATTTGCAGAGAGAGAGGGGGGGGGGAGGGAGGGAGAGAGGGAGAGAGGAGGAGGGAGTTCCCTTCTGGCTACACAAAAAGGATGACCAATGAAATAATCCTTAGATGAGACAAATATCTTTTTTGCCAGGGACGGAACGGCCAAGTGGCCTCTTCCGAACCCGCTGATTAGAATCTGCTTATCGACTTACGGACAAGGTTTCATTCCTTATTCTGTGGGGGGAAATCAGGCCTGGGCCTTTCAGAAGATGGATTGAAAGCCATAGGTAATTAGGCCTCCCTCGGTCACGTGACTCCTCACCAGCTGTCCATGCTCACAGCCGAGTCCTGTGTCTCATTTTTTCCCATAGAAAGCAATTAACCACAAGCATGTCTCCCCTGTCGCTGCCCAAACTCCTACTGTTGACCCTCTTCTCACTTTGTCCTCCCATCCTGGCTTTTAAAATGTTCCGAATTCTGAACAATATATGCCGTTCGAGCATAACTCAGTGCATGCTTGCTCACATTCGGGAATGTAGTTCGTTAACCAGCTGAGAATGATCAAGGGATTTTTCTAGCCCAGGGGAAGCCCTGCTTGTGTCTCTTTCAGGCGGTTTCAGGTTCCACCTGCCTGTCCACATGTTGGCAAGCTGTATGGACAGGAGTGGGCCCATAGCGTCAGAGCCCGTTTAAGGATTTGGGGGGCCCTAGAAGAATACAGGAGCAGCCAGGCGGGGAATGGAAGGGCCCCCAACAGAGGAAAGAGGTGTCACTCTGAGAGCTCTTAAAATAGGAAAAAGGGGAGAGAAGAGAGAAGCTAGGCCCTGATCCATGGGAAGAAGGCACTATGCAGGGCCGTTAGAAGTGCAGGGCCCGTGGTGTGTGCTACATGGATAAACTGGCCCTGGGAAGCGACAGATAAAGCATTTGCAGATATGCTTGACTGTGGCACCCAGAGATGTATGGGATACAAATCTGCATTTATAGATCATGCAAAAAAACACAGACACCCAAGAAGCATGCATGGCACATGCACAGCCAGGGCTCTAGTACATTATCAGGTATGCAAGAGAAAAAAAAACACAGTGTCACATAAGGAGGAACAATGGGAAAAACTGCTTTACACAGAGAATGAGGAAAAGGTGGAAATCATTGCCAGAGGGTGTAGTGATGGCCACAGGAATAAACAGCTTTAAAAGGGGATTAGAGGGATTCATGGAGGACAAGTATATCAGTGGCTACTAAGCCCGATGACTGAGGAGAACCTGCACATTCAGAGGCACTAAGCACTAAGCCTCTGAATCTCAGTGCCCAGAGGCAACTTCAAGGAATGCCTCGACCACTAAGCCCCGTGGTTGGACATGCAGAGGAACCAGTTGGCCACTGTGCAAGATGGGAAGCTGGGCTAGATGGGCATTGGTCTGATCCAGCAGGGTTCTTCATAGGATCTTATGAAGTTTTCGGCCTCTATGCCCTAGGCAGCAGGAAGGACAAATGACTAGTCTGAGGAAGAGTGCTTGCACTCGAAAGCTCACGCCTTGAATAAATCTTTGTGGGTCTTAAAGGTGCTATTGGACTCTATTTTTGTTGGCCTAGGGGAGACCAGCTGCTACTGGGTCTTATACCTGGCCATGTTCAAAGCAACAGAAGTTGGTTAAGTGATGCACCCTAACAATGCGCCAGGCTTTTTCAACTCAAGCCCGAAACTATATTTCATGCAACTATATTTCATGCACTCCAAAAATTAACGAAAGGCAAGGGCTTTGGAAAGTGAATAGAACAAACAGCCCAAATCAACCATATGCAGCATTCCACATACATTTCAGGGACTGTGATGCTACCCATACTGAAAATCAGGCCAAAAAATGTGCAACTAAGCAGCTTACAATCACTTTCCCTTCCTCTCCCCACAACAGACACCCTGTGAGTCAGGTGAGGCTGAGAGAGCTCTAAGAGAACTACTCTGTGAGAACAGCTCTAACAACTCTGTGACTAGCCCAAGGTCACCCAGCTGGCTGCATATGGAGGAGTGGGGAATCAAACCCAGCTTGCCAGATTAGAAGCCACCACTCGACACGACGCTGGCTCGGAAGCTAGGAAGCGGCAGGGAGAACAACTTACCTCACAAATCTGTCTGTCAGGTTCTTGACAAAGTGGAAGATTTGAATCCAGTTACTCCCAACACTCGAAGATCTGAAACGACAACAAAAATCTCTTTGTCACACTGCTCAAAGCCAATATATTTGGTTAAAATATTTGCTCCAAACTGGTCTCTTTTTTTAAATTCTTTGTATGCTTTGGGGTTTGGTTCTTCCCAGAACATTTGCTTTGGCCACCATCCAGTAGCTGGAAATCCTTCTAGAAGCACACAATGTTAGGATTGCCACCTCTGCTCCCCGCTCCGCTGTCCAAGACAGGTAGAAGACAGAGAACCCGGCAGGGACTAGTTCTTTATGGGCAACTGTTTCGCCCTCCATGCTCCAGGTCTCTGTCACACGCGCCAGGTCTGCTCTTTGTTCTGCAAAATAGTTCTGCAGGGTAGAGGTTTTGTTGTTTATCGACCTGGTGTTACACAGGACCAGTGTCAGAGGCGGGTTGATCACTGTAGCCAGGAGATCTGAGAATTCTCTGGTGGTGGGACGTTTGAGGTGGTTCCCCATTGCCTGCCTCTGCACCACAACCCTTGTGTCCCTTGGAGGAACTACCCCCCAAATCCTGGGAGATCTCTTGTCCAAGTACCAGCCAGGATGAGTCCTACTGAGTTTCCAAGATCTGACAGCATCAGGTTTATAGGTTGGCCAGCAGCCCTTTCGGGTAGGGGGTGGGTGGGTGAAATGAGACTGTGTTTATTCTACAAAGTTGTATTGGTCTGCAAGCCACCCTGAGCTATAAAAAGAAGCAGGGTATAACTGTTTTAAATACCATATAAGAAAAGCGGAGCCTTGTTTCTGGTTGCCTTGACTGCAGAAACCCTCATGCTTTCGTACTATGAACAAGTTCTGGATGGTGGAATCCCCAGTTGACCACAATTCTGGTCCAGCACAGCCCACTGCAACCGAGCTGAATGCATTACAATACAATACAGGAAGCTCCCTGCAAGCTCAGTGGGACTGCTAGCCCACAAAAGCAAGTCACTTAATCTTTTGGCTTCTGTTAATTTGCCACAAACTCAAATCACTTGACACCCACCCTAACCGTCTCTTGCTGCCTCACTAACCCATTTCACAAACCGTTGGCCACAGGTTAGTGAAAAGAGCGCATAACGTTGCAGCATATGAAACAACAGCAATGCAGTTGCATCCTGCATCTCCTCTCTCTTTTTCACCGAAACAGGAAAGCATCTGCTGAACTGTGTTTCAGTCACCTGTCCGCTTTAGAAGAAGAGATGCCTTTTATACCCAGCTTTGTACTACATGAAAGAGTCTCAGTGTAGCTTACAAACACCTTTCCCTTCCTTTCCCCCAAAAAGGCACCCTGGGAGGTAGGTGAGGCTGAGAGAGCCCTGATATTAAGAAGAAGAGTTGGTCCTTATATGCTGCTTTTCTCTGTCCGAAGGAGTCTCAAAGCAGCTTACAATTGTCTCCCTTTTCCTCCCCATAACAGACACCTTGTGAGGGAGGTGAGGCTGAGAGAGCCCTGATATTACTGAAGAAGAAGAAGAGTTGGTTCTTATATGCCATTTTCTCTACCCGAAGGAGTCTCAAAGCGGCTTCCAGTCATCTTCCCTTTCCTCTCCCCACAACAGACACCCTGTGAGGGAGGTGAGGTTGAGAGAGTTCTGAGAACCATGACTAGAACACAGTCACCCAGCTGGCTGCCTGTGGAGGAGCCACTGATTCACTCAGAATAATCTCTTCAGAACCCAAGTCTAGCTTCCCCAATTACCCATGATTAAGCAGCAATTAATTAACTATTCACTTTCCCCATCACCCTTACCATCTTGCGCCATTTTCCCTCAAAAGCTGCTCAGCCATGCTTCTCTAACCCAATGCTTCAACAGGTGAATAAATTCTACTCATAGCTGATTACTAAAACGGGTCAGTCTGAAACGACAGGAAAAAAAACCCATTAGCGACCAGGAACTAAAACAGAATACAAAATCAGTTTGAAAGGTCTATCCCTCAAGAGGTTTAACTGAACAACTGGCCGCCGCCACATCCTGTCTAGTGTTCCAAGGTGCACCAACACAATCACAATCCCCTACAATCCCCTGGCTGATGCTCAGGTTAGCTGAATGCATGCTCTAGAATTTTCTGCAATGAAGAAGAGTTTGGTTTTATATGCCACTTATCTCTACTAGAAGAAGTCTCAAACCACCTTACAATCGCCTTCCCTTCCCTCTCCCCACAGCAAATTATCAGACCACACCCATAGAACACCTGCTTTATCTACAGGTGCTTCTGGACAATTATAATTACTTGAATGGGTGCTTACGGAGAAGAAATCCCAGGGCCACACTAATAATACTACTAATAGTAATAGGTGTTCCTCCTCCCAGTAGATGATCAGGCCTAATAGCCTCTGGCATAAGAGAAGAATTAAATTACCTGTTTTGCTGTGGGAAACCCAGAAAAGAAACCATGTTTACCTTTGCCTAACCGAGGCTTTCTCAACCAGGGTTCTGTGAAGCCCTGGGGTTTCTTGACAGCCCTTGAAGGATTTCACGAATGGGTGGGATATTTATTTGTGTGTGTGCGTTTGTGTGTGTGATATGATCATATGTGTTCCCAAATGGCCAATGGTGGGCCTGGAGGGGGTGGGAAGGGGAGGGAGATGTCCACAGCTTCTGCTTCCCAACCATCTTCTGCATGATTCCACCACTTCTGGGGTTTCTCAAAGCCTGAAGGATGTTTCAGGGGCTTCTCCATGGTAAAGAAGTTGAGAAAGGCTGCCCTAACCCAGAAGAGATGCTAACGGAGCCCAGGGAGTTCAGTGGCTCCCGGTCAAACCCCCACCCACCCACCCAGCCCCCCGGCAAACTGGCTGGGCCAACCAGAGTCTCAGCCTTGCTCATCTCGCACGGCTGTTGGGAGGGTAAAAGGAAGAGGACCACTCATGACGCCTCGAGCTCCTTAGAGGAAGGGTGGGGAGAAAATGCACCAAGTGAATAAGCCACAGGGAACCTTGGCTTGTTCCTAGTAAATAACATTGCCATTACTCATTGCACGGCACGTGCAGCGTGGCCAAAAGATCGAAAGATTGTCTGGAAGCCAAGCGAAGGACGTGGCTTGCCATGGCCTGCCTCTGTGTCGTGACCTCTAGTGTCCCTCCAAATCCTTGGAAGTCTCCCATCCCAATACCAACGAGGGCCAACCCTGCTCAGCTTCTCTGATCTGACGGGTCCGGGCAGATGACCAAGAAGATATACACGAGGCACCCTTGTTTAGAGCCGCACCAGGGCTGGCAGCCTGAAGATGACTCGGAGCAGGGAAGCAGGCCGAGGTTTCTGCTCCGAGCTACAGACACTGCTCAGCCTCGCTCTTAGGTCAGCCAACAAATCCCTCTCTGCAATTCCCTTGGCACACTGAGCACAGCCCGGCTCCAGCGAGGCCTGGTTCCTTCGCCGCAAAGGCCCCCCGCACTTTGGAAGAGGCTCCGGGAAGAAGCCCAAATGGCTCTTTCCCTCCCACAATTCCAGAGACACAAAAATCTGCTTTTGCAAAAGGGCATTCGCCTTCTGACAAGGCAATGGGGATTAGGGAATCCGCTGTGATTCTTTCCCTCCCAAGTCTATTTTGCTCGCCATGATTGCAGTTTTTTTTAAATTCTTGGACTAATGCAAGCCATTTTTGGAGACACGAGGCCTGCCTTTTCCAAAGCAAGGGGGAAAAAAGGCCCTTCCAAAGACATGGAGTGAGAAAGAGTTTGCCCTTCAGACTATTCCGCCGAGCATCTGCTGCAACCGTCACAGCAATCAGCCACATGATCAGGAAGACCTTCTGCTAGATCAGCTGCCGACCAAACCAGCCCTAGAATACGAGGGGAGGGAGCTATGGGCACTGCGTTTGTATGGGACACGAGAGCAATCCCTGGAGTGGTAACCTTGGCAGGGCTATACCGCTTCCGACTGCAGTTGGTCTGATATGTTTGAGTCTCCCTCCATATACAAACATAGGAAGAGCCCTGCTGGATCAGACCAGGGGTCCATCTAGTCCAGCCTCCTGTCTCACACAGCGGGCAACCAGTTCCCCTGGAAGGCCAAAAATGGGACATAGAGACCAAGGCCTTCATAAGAACATAAGAAGAGCCTGCTGGATCAGACCAGTGGTCCAACTACTGCACCTTCCTCCACACACAGGAAAGTGTGATGAACAGCTGAGGCCACAACCTATTTCCTGTGTCAAGGTGTCTGGACTTTGAAGTGGTGTCACCTGAACACCCATTTACTACTTTCAGCAAGAAGGAGGAGGAGGAGGAGGAGGAGGAGGAGGAGTTAGTTTTTATATGCCACTTTTCCCTACCCGAAGGAGTCTCAAAGCGGCTTACGTTTGCCTTCCCTTTCCTCTCCCCACAACAGACACCCTGTGGGGTGGGTGAGGCTGAGAGAGCCCTGATATCACTGCTCGGTCAGAACAATTTTATCAGTGATGTGGTGAGCCCAAGGTCACCCAGCTGGCTGCCCGTGGGGGAGTGCAGAATCGAACCCAGCTTGCCAGATTAGAAGTCCGCACTCCTAACCACTACACCAAACTGGCTCTCCAAGCCAAAGCTTCCTGGAGGGCCTTCAGCTTTTCAGCTACTTGCTCAAAGAGAGGTTAAAAGGGGCGGTACTCTCTTCTTCAGGCTCCACCCACCCCTAGTCAGACTACAGGTCCTTCCTTCTGAACCGAACTACTTCTTGACATGAATGGCCCAGGCATCTTGGAAACTAAGCAGAGCTGACCTTACTGAGTATTGGTGGGGGAGCAGGGATGCCACTTTCCAGGTGGGAACTGGGGATCCCCTGGAATCATAGCTCAGAGATATATTCCCCTGGAGGAAACCGCTGCTTCAGAGGGTGGGTTCTATGACAGCAAACCCCACTGATGTCCCTCCTCACCCCAAATCCCACCCATTTCTGGCTCCACCCGCAAAAATCCCCATTTTTTTCCCAACCTGGAGCTGTCAACCCTAGGCAAGTTCCTGTGAAGGGTCACAATGCAGAGGCAGGCTCTGGATTATTTAGGAACATTTTGAAGACAGAAATGTTCATGTGCTGTACCAAGTATTGTAAATTACCCCTGCTAAGCCTCTTGCATTCAATTGTGTGAAATTCTAATCAAAGGAAGCATTTCTTCCAGGGTTTCTTTGTTTGTTTTATTATTGAAGAGTGGGGCTGAGGAGATAATCT
Source organism: Paroedura picta (assembly GCF_049243985.1). Classification (NCBI taxonomy): domain Eukaryota; kingdom Metazoa; phylum Chordata; class Lepidosauria; order Squamata; family Gekkonidae; genus Paroedura; species Paroedura picta. Next base: position 80,125,596 of record NC_135378.1, on the reverse strand, counting down.
TAAGAAATAGGTCAAGAAATAAAAACATCCTGGATGCTGTTGAAATATCCAAGCTCTGTAGTGCGGCTGATTGAGTACAATACAAAGAGTGACCTGTAGGGGGCATCAGAGGAGATGTGGATTTAGCATAGTTAAAACAGGAACTTCTTGATGATTTTTACATCATCTCCTCCAGTGTCCTGATTGGCTCAGTGGGAGACTTCCTGCTCTTCTGAGTCCACTTCCTCCCTCTAGAACAGCAGTTGAATAGAAGAACGACTGCAGACAACAGCTAGAACAGTTAGTCTGGCTTCCTCTTCCTATACACAGTTGTTCCTCTTCTGAATAAAAACAGCAGCACCCATTTACATATACTAGATGCTCTCAAAGAGCTCCACACCCACAGAAAGAGAAGAACACAGAGAACCTAACCCAGGGGTAGTCAAAACTGCAGCCCTCCAGATGTCCATGGACAACAATTCCCATGAGCCCCTGCCATGCTACCCCTGACCTAACCCATGGGGAATAGCGAAACAAATCATAGAGGCTGCAAACAATCTCCATTTCTCCTTTAGATGCCCACCAACTCACCAAACCCACATATTCCAGCATGCCCAGAAACCACCAAGCTCAGATTTTGTTATCTGATGAGTCTTTGGGAGCCTAAGAGGATCCAGCTCTTCAAAACCAAGTTTATGGGTAGAGTTCAAGTTCTCATCTGGTCTCCTGGTTTGGAGCATGAAATGGCCAGTTCTTGGAAGGCACCGTAGCTCAGTGGTAGAGCATCTGCCTAGCATGCAGAGTTCCCAGGTTCAGTCCCCGATATCTCTGGTTAAAAGGATCAGGCAGGAGGTGATAGGAAAGACGTCAGCCTGAGATTCTGATGAGCCGTGGAGAAGGGCTGTGGCTCAGAGGTAGAGCATCTGCCTAGCATGCAGAAGGTCCCAGGTTCAATCCCCGGCATCTCCAGTTAAAATACAAGTTGATCATGTGCTCCTGCCAATCTGAGCAAACTGCGTGGACTTTAATGAACTAATGGCCTGATTCTGTATAAAGCAGCTTCAGGTGATCATGTGTATTAGTCCAAGCAGAGCAAAAGGGTTCAGCTTCAGGCCCATGACACATATGCCAAACTTCAGTTAAAAATTAACCTGATATTCAAGCAGATCTATACTCTTATCTAAAACAAAGTTTGAGTCCAGTGGCGCCTTTAAGACCAACGAAGTTGTACTCGGAGTGAAACATGAAGCAGACCACAAAGGACCATCCATGCAGATCCCGCCTCTCCCACACCCTCCTGACAGGTGCTGATCCAATCTCCTCCTAAAAACTTCCAGCATAGGAGACTCTGCCACCCTCCAAGGCAGCATATTCCATCTACGAACAGCCCTCACCGTCAGAAAAATGCTTCCTAATATTTAAGTTTAATATTTAATTCATATTAATTAATGTTTAATATATAAATATTAATGTTTCATATTTAGGACTTCCCCGTAATTTGAACCCACTGTTCCTAGTCCTTTTCTCTAAAGCTGCAGGAAACAAGTTGGCCCCTTCTTCCACATGTCTACCTTTGACATAATTAAACACAGCTACCTAACAAAGAGTGCCTGCACACAAAAGCTCCTACTTTGTTGGGCCTAAAGCTGCTGCTGGATTCAAACTCGGTCCTGCTGCTTCCGACCAAGCTGGCTACCCACCCGAAAACAGCCTTATCCAGCCTCACATCTGCATGAAGCCTGGCAGCGCTCCACTCTTACCCACTGGCACAACACAGCAGGATAACTGATGGTAACTAATCCACAGGAAATTGTCTTTGAGCATAGCCCCACATCTGGGGAGCTGATGTGCATGTGTGTTCTCCAAATGCAAGCACACTCAGTCCAAGATCGGTTGAGATTTGTATTCAAGAAGGCAGGGAGAGATTCAGCTTTGGCAGGACCCCCTGGAGAAATAACCCTGCTACCATTTGTTTCCCATACACCAGATCCTGGATCAGGGCTTGACAATAACCAACAAGTCCATGGAACAGATGTCCATGGACTACAATTCCCATGAGCCCCTGCCAGCATTTGCTGGCAGGGGCTCATGGGAATTGCAGTCCATGGACATCTGGAGGGCCGCAGTTTGACTACCCCTAAGGCGATCGGCACGATTGCTAGCCTAGCCTTCCTCACAGGGTTGTTGTGAGGGTAAAACAAAAGAAAGGAGAAGGATGTTAAGCAGCCTTGGATCCTCCACTGAGGCAACAGGCAGAAGGGTAAAATAATTCCGTCAACAAAGAAAACCGGTGGTGACCAAGAATCCTCTGCAGGAAGCTTTAAACACTGGAAGGGACGCCACCTCCTCCTCCCTGGCAGCCGGTCTGCCTTAAATGAGTAACAGACATGTGGGAACAGCATGGCTGGCAACATTAAAAAGTGGTGCTAACAGCTTCGGAGGCCTCACTCAGAAAGCTGCATTAAACACACTGCTGCTGGCTACTTTTTTTTTTTTTTTACAAAAAGTTAAAGTTGCCCATTTTGCTCTTAGATCTCCCTGTCTTCCGTGAAGGGGGGGGCGGGTTCTTGCCGGCAAGCTCAGCCCCAGAACCTTTGAATAATGGCTTGCAATGCCAAGACGCACAATGTCTCAGAGCATGCACAAAGTGCACTTCCTTCTCTGAGGAGTGAAGCCAGCCCAGGTGAAGGGCATACACTCTTCCCCAACCCCCCACCCTCAGCACCCCTCCGGTCTGAAACTTTCATGATCCACGAGGTGACTATGCCAGGGTCGTAGTCGCTCCCCCCCCCCCAGCAGGAAATAAAGAGGTTGCCAACTGCACCTTGGGTAACTCCTAAACATTTAGAGATGGCGCCTCAGCGGAGTATATGGAGCCCGCCCTCCAAAGCCTCCCCTTCCTCCAGAGGGTTTGATCTCCGCGCTCGGGAGATCTCCAGGCCCCACCGGGAGGCTAGCCTCCCTAGCGCTTGCAGACCTCTTGCGACCGGGAGGGAGTCTCCTGCAGCGTCTCGGCCCCTCTGCGTGGCCCGATTTGGCGGATTCCAGCACCCCCACCACCACCACCACCCACTTACGTGTCGAGGACGAAGTAGAGGTCGAAAGCGCCGTGGCAGGCGGGCTGCTCCTGGGCGTGAGCGGCGGGCGGCGGCAGCGCCAGCAGCAGCACCAGGCACCCCAGCGCCGCCCGGCCCAGCAGCTCCAGGGGCCGGCCGATCCTTAGCCCGCCGGCCGCGCTTCCCCCGGGCACCCCCATGCCGCCGCCGCCGCCGCCGCCCCTGCAAGCGCAGAGGACAAAGGCGCGGCCCCTGCAACCTCGGGCCCAAGCGGATCGGAGCGCTGCGCTTTGCTGGGCGCTCCCGCCTTGGCCCTCCTTCGGCGCGGCGCTGGCGGGCGGAGTCCTCCGGAGCGGCCGGGGAGGGTGGCGGGAATGGAGGGAGTGGGGGGCGTCGGCCCGCGAGCAGACAGGGACGGAGCCCGCCGGGAGGCCCCTTGCTCCGCCTTTCCCGCGCCCGCCCCTCGGAGCCCCCTGACACTCTACGGCGCCCGCCTGTTGTTGGCTGCGGCCGGGGCTTTGCAGGCGAGGGGGCGGGGACAGCTGGCCAGCCGCGGGTTAAGCGGACCGGGGGTGGGGTTGGGTGGGGGGCGGAGAGGCCCGTCCTCGTCGTCGTCACACGGCTTTGGGCAAGACTCGCCGCGCGGGCGCTTGATTTCAAATCTTTCCGAGCAGGGCTGGCCAGCCTGGGGCTCTCCGGATGGCCACGGACTACAGTGGCCATGAGGCGCCGCCCGCGTGGTGCGGAAAAGAGCAAGATCTCGGACGAAGTGAGAGCTCGGGAAAGCTCCGGGTACCTCTGTAGACCGTCCCAGCACCCAGCTTGTGGCCCGAGGCGGATCGGAAGCCTGCAATGTAACTGACCAGTGTAATTGACCAAAGCGCCGCTAGATCCCCTCTGCCGGATCCAATCAGTTTAAAGTGAAATTGACCAATAGCCCTCCCTGGCCGGAAGATCTCTTGTGGGGCTTTTGTATACAAGTTGGAGTTGGTTGTCCTTTGCTTCGGTTCAGGGGTCACAATCAAGAGCCGATTGAACTCCCGGTGGGCCCGGCTTCCTTCCAGCCCAGGGATCTAACACCTGCCACACATTTTGTTAGATTCAGGTGGCGGCATGTGGAGGAGGAGCAGGGAATCAAACCCAGCTCTCCAGATTAGAATCTGCAGCTCTGAACTGTAACACCAAGATTATGCTGGTCCGGAGCAACAGGACAAAGTCAGATTCCATTGGCACTGTTAAGACCAGCAAAGTTTGAATCAAGGTATCTGTCAGGTGGATCAATAACTGGTTGACAGATTGTACCCAAAGGGTACTTGTTAATGGTTCAGCATCTTCTTGGAGAAGAGTGACAAGTGGAGTTCCCCAGGGATCTGTCCTGGGACCTGTGTTGTTCAACATATTTATAAATGATTTGGATGAGGGATTAGAGGGGATACTTATTAAATTTGCAGATGATACTAAACTGGGAGGTGTAGCAAACACAACAGAAGACAGAATCAGGATACAGGATGATCTTGATAGGCTCGAGAACTGGGCTAAACTGAATAAAATGAAATTCAATAGGGACAAATGTAAAGTTCTGCACTTAGGTCAGAAAAACCATATACACCAATATAGGATAGGGGAAATGTGTCTTGGCAGTAGTGTGTGTGAAAACAATCTGGGAGTCTTAGTAGACCATACATTGAACATGAGTCAGCAGTGTGACTCGGTGGCTAAAAAGGCATATGGGATTTTGGGCTGTACTAAATGGAGTATCGGGTCCAGATCACGGGAGGTGATGGTACCACTGTACTCTGCTCTGGTTCGGCCTCACTCGGAGTCCTGTGTTCAGTTTTGGGCACCCCAGTTGAAGAGGGATGTAGACAAACTGGAGCGTGTCCAGAGGAGGACAACAAAGATGGTGAGGGGTTTGGAGACCAAGACATATGAAGAAAGGTTGGGGGAGGCTGGTCTGTTTAGCCTGGAGAGGAGGCGACTGAGAGGGGATCTGATAGACATCTTCAAGTATTTAAAAGGCTACCGGAGAATTCCAATAGCCTCAGATGAACGGCAACAGCAGGCAAATGGCTACATTTTGTGTTACCCCGGCCAAGCCTCCGCTCTCTGAAGCCCCATCTTCCTTGTTCTTACAAGCTAACACGCCAGACGAATCAGGTGCCAGTTCCGCTGATGATAAGCTTGCAAAACTGATATCTTTCACATCCATCATTTCCTTGAAGCATCAAAAAAAAAAAAAAAAACGCTTCCCCTGCTCTAGATTGACAGTTGAAAAACTGCATTGTGGGACTTCACATGGAATTTTAAACGATGCGCTTGTTAGCGGAAATCGCAACACTGTTCCACGCTGGCGAGATCAAACGCATCGTTCCTGTTTCCCCCAGTGTCGCCTGCTAAGCAAAACCAACCATTTAAGCAAGAAACAGGCAGTTTAGTAAGGCAAGGCGGTAGCTTTTCAGGTGATGCTTGCCCTCGGATTGCTAGATGCAAGCTTTCAGGTTACACAAAAGCTTTCTTCAAGTTTGGTGGTCAGAGCAATTGGGGGGGGAATGTCCCATGAGTCACAGCTATTTTCAAGGCTTGAGGCAGAAAGACAGGTTGCCATGGTCTACCTCTGCAAACTTTCTCAAGGGCCTCCCCTACGAGTACTTACCAAGGCTAACCCAGCTTAGCTTCTGAGATCCAATCAGATCAGTCTGGCCTGAGTCGTCCAGGTCAGGGTGCCCCATACCTAGTCTATGCGAATTGGCTTAAAAGGGATGAGTTCCTGCAGATTCATTTTGTCATTTCGACAGTGATATCTGGCATTGCACCTCTGGGACAAATACTGAGAGCACCATATGAGGTATAGGACATACAGATTTGTATTTTTTTAATCAGTCAACCGATAATATTTTCAAGTAGTATTACAAGCAGCCTTGAGCCACTGTTGTAGGGTGGAGATACCAGGTTTTTAATAAGTAAAAACAAAAATCACACAGAGAACAGGCTAGAAAACTGGGCTAAAATGAATGAAAGGAATTTCAATCTAAAGTTCTGCATTTAGGTAGGAAAAATCTTGTGCATCACTATAGGATGGGTGAGAGTTGTCTTGGCAGTAGAACGTGGGGATCTTAGTAGACCAGACACTGAACATGAGTCAGCAGTGTGACTCAGTGGCTAAAAAGGCAAATGGGATTTGGGGTTGTGTTGAAAGAAGTATAGTGTCCAGATCACGTGAGGTGATGTTACGGCTTTATTCCCCTCTAGTAAGATCTGAAGAAAGATGCAGAGAAAGTGTGTCCAGAGGAGGGCTACAAAGATGGAGACCAAGTCATAGAAGAAAAGGCTGAGGGAGCTTGGTCTGTTTAGCCTGGAGAGAAAGCGACTAAGAGGTGATATGATATCCATCTTCAAATACTTGAAGGGCTGTCCTAGAAGGTAGAGCAGAGTTGTTTCCTATTGCCCCAGAGGGTCGGATCAGAACCAACGGGTTGAAATTAATTCCAAAGATTGTAAACTGCCCCCTATCTCTCCTCAGCTCAGTCCTCTTCAAGGCTGCCTGCTAACGTGGGTTGCGATGGCACTTCTGGTGATGTCACTCCCGGGGGCGTGGCAGGGAGGCGTGGCCAGGTGACACCACTTCCGGGGTTCCTCGAAGCCTGAAACATTTCCAAGGCACCTTCGTGGTCAAAAGGATGAAAAAGGTTGGCTGAGGTAGCAGTGCCGATTCAGTTTGCATTTCAATATCAAAAAGGTCTCATTGGACTATGAATCTATCCCAGGAGCTCCTGGGAATTGTAGTCCATGGACATCTGGAGGGCCGCAGTTTGACTACCCCGATCTAGCCCTACCCATACCCGTATCCGGCTGATCCAACTGGATCTAGACCTATTGAGGATGTTCATTTTTTAAATTATCCTGCAGGACCAGGTTAGATATGGCACCATCTCCACCGCCTCTTCTCCAGAGGAATATGTGGCTTGTTCCACATTATATTGGAACCCAGGTACCTAAATGATTTCACTTGTTCAATTTGGTGCCCACTAGTCTGCCAGGCAAATTTCTTAATTTCCTAGAATTAAATCGCATTATTTTAGTTTTTGCATAACTGAAGGTTCAGTGGTCTCTTTAGCATTAGAATAATAGAATCCTAGAGTTGGAAGGGACCATAAAGGCCATCTAGCCCGACCCCCTGCTCAATGCAGGATCAGCCTAAAGCAGGGGTAGTCAAACTGCGGCCCTCCAGATATCCGTGGACTACAATTCCCAGGAGCCCCTGCCAGCATTCGCTGGCAGGGGCTCCTGGGAATTGTAGTCCACGGACATCTGGAGGGCCGCAGTTTGACTACCCCTGGCCTAAAGCATCCAGCCGCTGCTTTAAGACATAGGCAGTCGATTCCACTACTGAACCATTCTGACTGTACTAACACCCCTAGTGCACGTTTTAAGTCTATCCTGGTTTGGGATGGATTGATCACATCGTCTGCGTACGTAAGTATGAGTAGCTTTTGTTCAACCATAAGTTTTGGGGCTTGTGCATCCTCTTTCTGAAGCCATGTAAGAAGGGAGATAACAAATACAGTAAACAAGGAGGAGGCCAAGAGGCACCCTAAACAAGGATCGCTTCTTTCAGTGCTGGAGGTTCTGAAAAGCCAGGCAACAGGGTTAAGGGAGCTGCTACCGTTCCAAGCTGCAGTAACTTCTTCCTCTCTGCTCCTCTGTCTTGCAGTCTGTTTCAGCGCTGTAAAGGCTTCCAAGAGCAACTGAATTCTGGCCCATCCTCCCCCCCACCCCCCTTTGACAAAGCAATGAAAGATGAGAGGAACTTCCTTCTGTTCATGCAAAATCTGGAGCCTGCTTTGTCCGTTTTGATGGTGACAGAAACTGCAATAAGCTAAGAGGTACAGAAGTTGGTTTCTAGGAAGTGGGGGATGGGCTTCCTCTCCATTTCCTGCCCCGCCCATGAGCAAAGGTGGAGGCGTGCTGGCAGCCCTTCTCGCCTTGCTCTGCATCTTCTCTTCAGCCCCAATAGCCATCGCGCAGACGGGGCACCTCTGATCAGCTCTGATCCAGTTCTCAGGAAGGACGTTGGTTAGCTGTGCTGGAACTCAGAAGTGGCCAGGCAAAAGTCGAGCAACCATGACAGATTTCCGTTCTAAGCAAAACAGGGCGGGTGGGAATCACCAGAACAGCATTTCAGGTGCGCCAGGTGCCAGCTTGGTGTTGTGCTTAAAAGCGGCAGCCTCTAATTTGGAGAATCGAGTTTGATCCCCGTTCCTCCTCCACGTGCAGCCAGCTGGGTGACCATGGGACCATCACGGTTCTCTCAGAGCTCTCTCAGCCTCACCTGCCTCGCAGGGTGTCTGTTTCTGGGAGGGAAAGGGTAAGCTTCTTTGAGACTCCTTTGTATAGCAAAAAGCAGGCGTTTCTTCTTCATATACCCTCATCTCAGTAATTCTAACAACAGGCCTATAAGGTAAGCTTGCAGTCTTATCCCCGTAGACCAGTGGTTCTCAACCGGGAGGTCATGGCCCCTTTGGGGGTCGAACGACCCTTTCACAAGGGTCACAGCAGGGCAAGCTGCTTGGCTGGGTGGCGGGTCCATCCACACAACAGTCTTATGGGGTAGATCGAGATAGAGCGTTTGTCTATCTGGAGCAGTGGAAAAGATCGGTATGGTGGGACAAGAGGCAGAACTGAACTGAGAAACCCCAGGGGGGGGGAACCAATTTATATACAATCACGAACAATGAATCTTCACGCCATTGGACAGTTTCGGTTTAATATCTGTGAAAGAACCCTTGCGTAATTTTATGGCTGGGGGCCACCACAACATGAGGAACTGCAGTAAAGGGTCGCGGCATTAGGAAGGTTGAGAACCACTGCCTTAGACCAGGGGTAGTCAAACTGCAGCCCTCCAGATGTCCATGGACTACAATTCCCAGGAGCCCCCTGCCAGCAAATGCTGGCAGGGGGCTCCTGGGAATTGTAGTCCATGGACATCTGGAGGGCTGCAGTTTGACTACCCCTGCATTAGACCAACACCGTCAAGTTGGGGATCATAGGATCTACCAGGACAGATGTGATATGTGCTAAGGGTGATCCTAAGGAGAGGAATTGGCCCAGACTGGCTTGCAAAACTGCCTGGATCCCACCCAGCATTTCATAATAGATGACTGAACAGTCTATAAGAGCAAATTGCTTGCTATAAGGAGGGCAGCCAAATAGCCAAAGGGGATTTCCAATCTAAGGACGGGGAGTCATCCCATTACAGGGGAGATAGTGAGGCACACGGAACTGGGTGTGACTCACGTCTCTGGCGATCAGAGTAGGCGGCTAGGCTGCAGGGCTTTTAGCCTGCAAAATCTGACTACAACACGAGGTTTCAGTTTAGGATTCTGGCCGTGTTCAAGATTTGAACCAGCAAGGAAGGAAGCGTCATCACTGGGCCAGACGAGAAGTGCACTCATCTTCCTCAGACTAGGACTCCTCAATCGAAATCTCACGCCTTGAATAAATCTTTGTTGGTCTTAAAGGTGCCACTGGAGTCTGCTTTTGTTTTGTCGTGAGAGATCAGTCACACTCGATCTTCAGAAACGGAGACTTGCGACTAGCAAATGTCTGTCGGCGGGGGCTCATGGTAACTGTAGTCCGCGGACATGTCAAGAGCCCCAATTTGGCCATCTTGACGTATGAAGGTAACAGTTACACAAGCGTAAAAAAATGCCAAGTCAGTGGGTTCGTCTGCGTTTAAAGGTGAGCACAGAATATTTTGTTATACAGTTATACAGTGAGTTTCCTTCTTTTAGTGAGCTTTTAGTGAAGCACCCTGGCTATTTCCAAAAAGGTCACTCTTTTTCCCTGCTCTTTTTCACCGGGCGATCTTCCTTGGCATTTTTTCTTTTAGCATTCGAGTGTGAGCACCACAGCGCCCGGTCAATGTAGGACTCGCATCGTAGTGGCACCGTTGAGATGCCTTGACTCTACTCCAAGGAAGCCCAATGGATGTTCTGAACAGCACCTCTCTCCCCCACCCCCACCCCTGCAGGGATTCAGAAACAAAACAAAGAGGTGCAAACAGGAAGAAAGCCATTTCCTTACAAAAAAAAAACGGCTCAGCGATCCTTTGCTAACCGAATGGAAGCGGGTTTCTATGAATAGGCAAAGAGGTTCCCCTTGCAGCCGGTGACAAAAACGAATCTCTCTGAAACAAGAGGAAAAGAAAACTGTTCACAACCAGTTGCTAGGATGGGAAACTAAAGCTGTTTGGAAATCATCACAGGGTTTCAGAGCAACCCGGGAACGGGTTGTGCAAATACAGGAAATTTGGAAATTCTTTCGATTTTAATCCAACATAGATTCGACTTGGTGCTGCTGCTGTATATGCCGCCTAGTAGGACTGTAGAGTGGGGACCCCATTCAAACATAGGGAACTCTTAACGGGATTGGCCAGCATGTAGGATCCATCCGGCCACCGGATCATTTAAACCAATGGTTCTCAACCTGGGGGTCAGAGCCCCTTTGGGGGTCGAACGACCCTTTAACAGGGGTCGCGGTAAGGCAAGCAGCTTGGCCAGGGGGCATCATCCACACAACAGCCTTACGGGGTAGATCGAAATAGTACATTTGTCTGTCTGGAGCAGTGGAAAAGAGCGTGGGCATAGTGGGACAAGAGGCAGCATTGAACTGAGATACCCCGGAAAGAAAAACAATTGATATACAATCCTAAACAATGGATCTTCACCCCATTGGTCACTTTTGGTTTAATCACTGTGAAAGAACCCTTGCATAATTTTATGGCTGGGGGTCACCACAACATGATGAACTATATTAAAGGGTCGCAGCATTAGGAAGGTTGAGAAACACTGATTTAAACGGTTTGAACTTGGGGACCCTGCAAAGCAACCCTGGGCTTCCTTGGTGGTCCTCCATTCCCAGTTGATCAAGATCAGTTCCCCCCCGGAGAAAAGTATCACTTTGTTGGGTGGACTCTCTGGCATTAGGGCCTGCAGAGGCCCTTCACCTGCACAAGCCCTGCTCTCCCCGGCCTTGACCCCCAAAACCTCCAGGTATTTCGCAAGCCAGAGCTGGCCACCCCCGACTTGAAGCCATCCTGATCAGAAATCAGTTCCCCTTTGTGTCGTGCTGAGGAATTCTCCCACCTCCTCCTGCAGGAGAAGAGAGCAGAAGAGAAGGAAAACCTCAGCCCGGCGAGTCAGCCGCACTGTCTCAGGATCAGGGCCGGGGAAGAGGAAATGGCACATGGGAACAGACGTGTTAGAAACAACTGCTTCCAGCGCTGCTGCCGGGAGAAAGTGATGTAAATATTTATGCAGAGACATCTTCGCCGAGCACTTCAAGAGGCATTGCGTTCAGCGACACAGTTGGATCAACAGCCTGAAAAGCAGATGTGCCAATTTCCTGCATCTGAGGACGACGACGACGACAGCGGCTGATTACGCCAGAGCTGGGGCAATGTCCTTTCCCTCCGCGGTATCGTCAGAATTGTTTGGCTCTTGGCGCAAGCCGGGCCGGATTCACGAGGACACATCAGGCGTTGTCGGATGGATCTTGCATCCTAATAGGGGCTACCAGGGAAGGCCACCCAAAAAACGTAGGCGGGTCCCCTGGTGGAGTGCTCTGCCTCTGCTGAAGCTTATCGGAGGTGGCTCAGCGAGAGGACCTGTGAGGGCCGGCAATATTCCTTGGGCTGGGGGGGGGGCTTATCTGACAGTCTTCCTTTGCCGTGCGCAGTTGTGGTGGGTGTGTTCCAGGGTGCATATCTAATTCAGGGATCCTCTGGCAACCATAGGACCCACCAACACATTTCATGACGCCTACCAACTGGGTTTGTTTTTTAATAGGTGGGGTCTGGTGGGGCTTTGACCCAGCAGGGCTTCTGACTGGTTGGCTGTGCAGATTTTTTTTTAAAATGCTTTGGGAGCAGTTGCCACCATGACACCAGGACCTTCACTGCGTAACTGAAGGATGCTGGGCACAAGGAATAAAATATTTTTCAACAGTGTAGAGGCATTGCTTGGCACCCAGGGCAGATAGTTTTTTAACACCCCCTCCCTCCCTCCCTCCCTCCCTCCCTCCCTCCCTCTCTCTCTCTCTCTCTCTCTCTCTCTTTCTTTCTTTCTTTCTTTCTTTCTTTCTTTCTTTCTTATTTAGGGCAACCAGATTATTATCAGTAACTGTCATGAAATAAAAGGGAGGATAATAACGGCCAGAAAAGAAATGCAGACAGTGATTTTTTTTCTTTTCTTTAACCGTATCTATAATCATGTGGTTTTTTAGAAGTTCCAATTCCAACAGGAGAGCCAGCGTGATGTAGCAGCTAAAGTGTCAGACTAAGGAAAATTCAATGGTGGGAGACAGAAAGGAATGAGAAAGGTGTGGAAAACGGGGAGAGAAATCAAGAGAGGGAAAGGTTGCTGTAACACCCTAACTACTGCTTTGCAATATATGACAGAGCTGGGTGCAAGGAAAGGAAGAGAGAAAGGATAGATTACAGGAGAAAATGACCTGCAGGTTGGCAATCGGTGTAGCAGCTATCAACCTGATGGCTCCATTGCACAATCTGTTAAGGAAGTTGGCTTCAGCCTCAGAACAAGGGAAGTCTAGCCGATCCCCGAGTGCTTCCCAGCACCCCTAGAGGCTGCAGCCAGAACTGTCTAATCTGAGATCCAGCAGAGATTCAACCTGCAATCCATTTCTTTATTTGTTTGTTCGTGTAAAACATTTAGTAGCCATATTTCTCCTGTGCAGATCTCAAGGTGGTTTGTAATATAAATATAATACAATATTTATATAAATATACACTTTATCTATGTAGCTACCTATTTATTTATTTATTGCATTTGTATACTGCTCTCCCCTGAGGCTCAGGGCGGTTCACATGGAACGTAAAAGAACAATACACTGAACCATACAGTTTTTTGTATCAAATATAAATATAGCAATGGTAACGATAAGATTTCTAGGGGGATGGGCCCAGGTCCTCTGCATCCCACCAGTGATAGGTCATGAGGGGTTGTTTCAAAGTCTCCGTTTATAGATTACTTGAACTGGATGTTAGTGTTCAGTTATCCCATTGGTTTCATTCCAGTGAGAAAAGTGAGATCCATCTCCCTCACCCAGGTCTGGAGATGCCTGGGGATAACTGGAGATGTTTGAGACCTAACACGAGGTCGCTGGGCGAGATCAGGCTTTCTCAACCAGGGTTTCATGACCCAGGGGGAACATAGCCCTTAGCTGAGCACAGAGTAACAACCCTAAGTGTGCATTGGTCAGACCATAACTGGAATATTGTGTGGCGTTCTGGAGGCCCCACTTCAAAAAGGAAGCGGACAAAATTGCAAGGGTCCAAAGAAGAGCGATGAGGATGAACAAGTCCTGTGAGGAGAGGCTGAAGAACTGAGAAATGTTCAGCCTGGAGATGGCTCTCTTGAAGGATTTGAAAGCTGGTATAGCCCCTTCCAACTCTGTGATTCTATGATGATATAAGTAGTGGCTGGACAGAGACTTATCCTGGATGCTTGATGCTGATCCTGCATTGAGCAGGGGGTGGGACTAGATGGCCTGTATGGCTTCTTCCAACTTTATGATTCTACAAGCAGTGCCTGGACATATACTTATCCTGGATGCTTCAGGCTGATCCTGCATTGAGCAGGAGGTTAGACTAGATGGAAGTGCCAGTTTGGTGTAGTGGTTAGGAGTGCGGACTTCTAATCTGGCATGCCGGGTTCGATTCTGCACTCCCTCACTTGCAGCCAGCTGGTTGACCTTGGGCTCGCCACGGCACTGATAAAACTGTTCTGACCGAGCAGTGATATCAGGGCTCTCTCAGCCTCACCCACCCCACAGGGTGTCTGTTGTGGGGAGAGGAAAGGGAAGGTGACTGTAAGCCGCTTTGAGCCTCCTTCGGGTAGGGAAAAGCGGCATATAAGAACCAACTCTTCTTCTTCTTCCCTATGGAACCTTCCAACTCTGTGGTTCTATGATACAAGTGAGAGGCAAGCAACGTGGACCCAAAGTGAATACAGGATATCCGGAGACACAATTATAGCCTAACACATGGAGCGATTTCAGCTGGGCTAATTGTAGAAATAAGTGTTATGCCTTCATTTCCATTTTGTAGAGACAGCGCATATTAATTCTCCGTAACACACCAGGACTCCCAACTTCCCTGCACTTTATCCCATCTGAGCAGAGAAAGGAAAACAGGAGGGTGTGGGCGTACAGTCACACAGGGGTGTGTGTGATACTAAAGTTGTCATGATTGTACGGGCTGAGGCAAGACAGGGGGGGGGCTGTGTGTGGAGAGGGCCAGCAAAAATAGATTTGCTCCAGATCTTAAGGCACAGAGAGCCTACCGTTCTCTGAGTCTCCCAACAGAATGCATTCTACAGCCGAAGCAGAACTATTTTTAATCAAAACAGCAGACTCCGTGGTCTGAAAACATCAGAAAACTGGTTACACAAAGCCTGCCAGGTGACTTTAGGCCATTCTCAGTTCTCTCAGAACTCCCTCACCCCCCCCCCCACTTCACAAAGTACCTATTGTGAGGAGAGGAAGGAACGTGATTGCAAGCCCCTTTGAGACACCTGAGGCCTGCTGGGGGACCTTGGGCCGGTCACAGTTCTCTCAGAGCTCTCTCAGCCCCACCTGCCTCACAAGGTGCCTGTTGTGGGGAGAGGGGGGTCCCTTCTGCTAGTTCAGCATGCTGCCACCTCATTCTCCTGCACATATGAACAAGGTCGTTGTCCTTTCAAGGGCTTCAATTCAGCATCGGCCCTGAACCCTGATATCCTTTTCTGAGGGACCGCCTCTCCTGATACGTTCCCCAGCAGGCATTACGCTCTGCAAATACCAACTTGCTGGCATCCCCTGGCCCCAAACATGTCTGCCTGCCCTGGACCAAAGCCAGGGCCTTTTTGGGCCGGGCCCCAACCTGCAGAACCGAGTTGCCAGTCAAAATTCAAGGCACGACGGAGCCGTCACAGTTCCACAGGGCCCCCAAGACGGCACACTTCCGCCAGGCTTACGGCTGAGGCCCTGGCAGTCGGAAATCATGCGGACTTCCCTCCTTTCCTTGGCTCCCTATGGCCAGTTTTTGGTCTGAGATGGAAAGGTGGCTGGGGGAGGGGAGGGGAGGGAGAAGTGAAACTTGGTTCTAAGCCGTTTGAGTGATGCTTTTATTAGATTGTTCTAAACCAGGGGTAGTCAACCTGCGGCCCTCCAGATGCCCCTGCCCAGCGAATGCTGGCAGGGGCTCATGGGAATTGTAGTCCATGGACATCTGGAGGGCCGCAGTTCGACTACCCCTGCTCTAAACCACCCTGAGCCGACTCGCAGAGAAGGGCGGTATAAAAATCAAATGCTAAATCAATAGTTTGCCCTGTCTCAGACTCACAGCAGAAACCTCTCCTCGATCTGCCCAGCACCAAGCTGGATGAGCCTCTTCGACACGGAGCACATCTGATCAGTAAGCGGTGTCTGGAAAATAATTTGACAGGATGTTAACAGATGTTGGTGAGGAGCGTGATCTCATTACCACCGCTTCTAAATCAGGACGCTGCGTTACCACCGAGGACTGGTTATTAGTTTAATTGCATTATCAAAGAACCGGGAGAAAGCCCACGATCCAAATTGGGACGAATGCAGAACTTTTCTACGCTGGATCATGTAAAAAAGGTCGTCCCTTTGGGGAGGGGGGGAACGCAAGGCTCCCATGTTTCTACAATGGCTGGAAGGGTTCCAGATGGAGTTGCCAACCTCCAGGGGGAGGACCTAAAGATCTCCTGCTATTATAATTGCGTTCCAGGCAATAAAGATCAGTACCCCTGGAGAATATGACTGCTTTGGAAGGGGGAATCTATGACACTGTGCCAGCTGATATCCCCCCTCTCCAAACTCCGCCTCCTCCAGGCTCCACCCCCAGATTTTCCAAAGATTTCCCCATCCAGAGTGGGCAGCCCTAGTTCCAGAGCTCAGATTGCCTTACATTGTGTTGGCAGCATTTAAATACACAAGAGAGCTGAGCACCAGCTTGGTGTAGTGGTTAAGAGTGATGGCTTCTAATCTGGCAAACTGGATTTGATTCCCTATTCCTCCACATGCAGCCAGCTGGACTCATCGCAGTCCTGATAGCCCTGTTCTCACAGAGCAGTTTCTTTCAGAGCTCTCTCAGCCCCACCGACCTCACAGGATGTCTTGTTGCGGGCAGAAGAAGGGAAGGCAATTGTAAGCCGCTTTGCGACTCCTTCAGGTAGTGAAAAACGGGGTATTAGAACCAACTCTTCTTCTTCTAGGTTTCACATACATTGAGTGATGCAGTTTCAATGAGCTTTCACAACTTGGTTTTCCTGTGCAGAACAGGAAACTCTACTTCTAAAGTGCATTGAAAATGCATTATCCAATGTGTGCAGAAAGTGCGGTATCTGATGTGTGGAATGACCGTCAGGCAGGCGGAAGGAAGGAAGGAAGGAAGGAAGGAAGGAAGGAAGGAGGGAGGGAGGGAGGGAGGGAGGGAGGGAGGGAGGAAGGGAGGAAGGAAGGAAGGAGGGAGGGAGGGAGATGGATAGATAGATGGATAGATGGATAGATGGATATGAGACAAGCTAATTTACGCATCTGATGAAGTGGGCTAGAATCCAGAAAAGCCTGTACTGGAAAACAAACAAACTTTTGTCTTCAAGTGCCACCAGACTCCTGTTTATTTCCGCAGCAGCAGATTACTCGTTCGGAATTGCTGCCATGGTTTCCATTCTCAGCCTTTCGGAGCAAAACGTACCCAACGCAAGCAAAATAGATGTCCTGATCTGGGTTCAAGCGGCAGCCAAGCTGTCAATAATTCCTAGGCCCAACCAGCCGCGGAAAGTGCAGTTGCAAACTTTGGTCTCGCTCCACCTGCTGCTATTTATAGAGAACTGCAGCTCAGGGACCGCTGGTGGGAGAGTCTCTAGTCTAGCCCCTCCTCTTGGGTGGGGAACGAAAGGAATTCTGCCGCTGCTTGTGTGTGCGAAGCAGGAAGAATCTGCAGATCAATGGGATGGAGGCAAGCTTTTAATCTGGGATTTTCAACATGGAACGTGGAAGAGGGTAAAAAGTTAACCACTGTTGAACTGTAGGCTGGTTTAATTGCTTGGTTGACTGGACTATTTCTCTAACTTTGCAAACCACTTCTATTTCGTTGTTTGTGGTTGCGTGCATTACACTGTTCTTATTTTATCCACATTTTTGGAGAAGAAGAAGAAATTGCCCTGTCCCCTCAATAGAAGCTTAATGGCATGCTAGAATTGCCCAAGATTTTCTATTCCTTTCCATCATCAACCAAAAGGGAGACAGCAGCCATGGCTGCAGAGGGGCCATGGCTCAGTGGTAGAGCCTCTGCCTGGCATGTGGAAGGTCCCCGGTTCAATCCTCAGCATCTCCAAAGGACCAGGTGATAGGTGATGCAAAGAGCTTCTATCTGAGATCTGGGACAGCTGGACCAAGGGTCTGTCTGATTCAGGGTGAGGCAGCTTCATGTGTTTCATCCAAGACATCAGGACGAGAGCGAGACTCAGAAGGGCAGCCACGAAGGAGACAAAAAAGATCCTTACGATTCAAAGTGCTGGTTCTGACCTTGAGCGCTATATATGGTCTGGGGCTGGCCTATCTAATGGACTGCAGCCAACAGACAGAGTACACAGAATGCGGCAAGTCAACACCCAATGAATCCATGAAGGCTCAATAAACTGTTTAATGAGGAAACAGGAGTGTGCCAGTTTCTTACAGAACAACAAACAAGTACTGGTGAATTAACCTTTTTTCGGTAAGCTTCATCAGCGTAGAATGTAACAATCTGCATCAAAACAAATTAATAAAATGAATATTACACCTCTTACAGGAGGTAATATCACTAATGACGCCATAGAGCAGGGGTAGTCAACCCGTGGTCCTCCAGATGTTCATGGACTACCATTCCCATGAGCCCCTGGCAGGGGCTCATGGGAATTGTAGTCCATGAACATATGGAGGACCACAGGTTGACTATCCCTACCGTAGAGCACTGCCCTCATAAATGATCAGCTGATTAGTGGTCCCTGACCCCAAGTCTCAAGCAGGGGCAGGGCCTTCTCAGCACTGGAATAAGCTTCCAGTGGAAGGATTCGCACCTGGGTCTGCCAGTGCTCTAACCACTACACCACACCATGGTCTCCCCAGCTCCCTCAATGTTACAGCAGTTCCGATGGATGGCTGTAAGATAAAGCCACTTTTTCCTCTCCCACAATGCTTCAGAACATAAGAACAAAAGAGAAGTCATGTTGGATCAGGCTGATGGCCCCTCTGCGTCACACAGTGGCCATGACCCGTGAGGTCAGAATTCCAGAAGCCCCCTCCCCTCTTGCCCCCAGCACCAAGAATACAGAGCATCAGTGCCCCAGATATGGTTTGCCATCCATACCTTCTGGCTAACAGCCACTCATGGACCTCTTCTCTTAAAAATATAAGAAGCACCATGTTGGACCAGACCAATGACCTATCCAATCCAACAATCTGTAACATATAGAGGCCAAATCCAGGTTCCACCAGAAAGTCCACCGGCAGGGCCAGAACACCAGAAGCCCTCTCATTGTTGCCCCCTCTCCATCACTGATCCATCTATACCTCTTGGGTAATAGCCACTGGTGGAGCTGTGCTCCAGATGTTCCTCCAATCCTTCTTGAAGCTTCAAGAAGAGGGGGGGGGGAATGAAAGCGTCAATCTACGTGTGACTCATGGGGGGAGGGATGTGGCTCAGCTTGCAGACGTCACCACTTCCTGCAGCAGGGAGTTCCAGGCATGAATGACTCTGGGCAAAGGACTTTCTTGGACCTGTTCTAAGCCCTATTGCTC
Organism: Paroedura picta; assembly: GCF_049243985.1. Taxonomy (NCBI): domain Eukaryota; kingdom Metazoa; phylum Chordata; class Lepidosauria; order Squamata; family Gekkonidae; genus Paroedura; species Paroedura picta. The sequence continues at coordinate 80,106,694 of NC_135378.1, read as the reverse complement.
CTTCTTGGATGCTTTAGGATGCTTTGGGCTGATCCTGCATTGAGCAGGGGGTTGGACTAGATGGCCTGTATGGCCCGTTCCAACCCTATGATTCTATGGTTCTATGGTTCTATGGTTCTATGGTTCTTTTCACAGAGTTCTTGTCCCGTGAGAAAGGGAGAAAGGAGGATTTCTTTCTCGACCTTCTCCATCTCGTGCAGAATCGTGTACACCCTTGCACCATCTCTTTTCCACGCAAGCCTTTTGCGCATCAGAGCACAAAGCGCAGGTGCCCACCCATATAAGAAACATCTCTCCCCCAGGACTATTTGATGAGTGGGGTGTGGGGAATGACAGGAAACGTCACCTTTTGATAAGAGGAACTCCCCCCCCCTCCAGGCTGAAGCAACTGCGGCGTAGAAGTCGCACAAGTGAAAGGGCCGGACAGCATATTGTATGCGCCGTGTTCGAGGTATGTTATGAATAACAAAAGCGCTGGAGCATTTCCGCCCTTGTTCTCAGCAGAGCTTGGCAGTTGGATCTCCCCACTCCACGCCTCTCTGCCAGAATCGCTAAAGAGTGCCACATATGGCTCCCGCAGCACCATATGCCCTCAAAAATGTTCACGGCTGCCTCGGTTCTGCCGCGGAGGGCCGCGGTCTTTATTTAGACTGCCTTCGCCGTCTCAAACAAAGAACATTCTCGTGCAAGCAATAGCAGAAAGAAATGAGGAAGGGTCGCCTGGCGTGTGCTCCGGAGGGATGCCTCGTGAAGTGGGGCGCCAGAGGTCTGAGCGAGGCGCTGGATGGGGAAAGGCTCCACATCAGGAATGACGGTGCAAACAGGGCCTTTTGCCTGTCACGGGCTGAAAGAGATGCAGGGGGTGATCCTTCCCAAATCTGCACGCGTGGGAAATAAACGCATTGCTCCATCGCATTTCCGTGGCTCCGTGAGAGGCAGTGGCGTTCCTGTGGGGTAGACGTCATGGCACTGTGCATGATGAAGCCCCCCTGGAGGAAGGGGCAAATTGCAGTGGAAGAGAGAAGGGGAGGGGGGGCTTAGCCCGTCTCCAGCCAGGCACTTTCCCCTCCGCCCCCTCCCCCCCAGCTGCTCCAATACCTGTTGGGTTCCAGAACTGTGTTTCCGTGCCATAAAACTCCGAATGCCGTGCCAAGCCAAGCAAAAAATTCTGTCGCTTGCATGCATTATGCAAATGAGACAACTCGGAATGGCCTTGTTTGTTTTGCAGACAGTTCTTCTCTTCTTTTTTTCCCCCCAGCTTCCAGCAAAGCACTGAAACCCTCGGACACAAACTGCAGGAAAGCAGCTGTACGTGAAGGTTGCCAGGCCAACTGGTGGGAGTTTTAGGAGCAGGGACATGCGGGGGAGGGACTCCAGCAGTATGTGTGCTATAAAACCGTTTCCAGAAAAACTGGAAGCAATGTCATGTCACTCTGGGAGTCACCGGAAGCTCTATGGTAAAACCCATAGAGTTTCCAGCAATTCCTACAGCATGATATCACTTCCGGGCTTTTCCAGGGACGCATCTTGTCCTCCCACTGCCATTCTGAACCATGAAGGCTTCCAGCAGAATCTGGCAATGTTACTATGCACAGTTCCTTCTAGGTGTAGACCGGGCTTTCTCAACTAGGGTTTTGTGAAACCCTGGGGTTTCGGGGTGGCCCTGGAAGGGTTTTCCAACTTTCTTAAACATTGATAGGGTGATAAGACCATATATGGTCATGTTGACCTCACCCCACCAGAAAAATGACCAATGATGGGCCTGAAGGAGGTGAGAAGGGGAGGGGCCCCAGGTGGGGTGGCCACAGCTCTGCTTCCCAACCCTATTCTGCATGATTGCACCACTTCTGGGGTTTCTCATTGGTAAAAAAGTTGAGAAAGGCTGGTGTAGACACACAGCACTAAGTTAAATTGGTTCCATACAACTAGATGTCTGTCTGCTCAGGACAGGCCTAAAAAAATACATGCTACAACATTACTGGGCAGGCTTCATGGCCACAGCAGTGGTGATGGCCATTGGTTTAGACTGGCGTCCCCAAAATTTTTGAGCCCATGGGGACCTTTGGAATAATGCCATGGGGCACTGGCACATTCTGGCATATGGCTGCCAGAGCTAAGTAGAGCCAGCCACAAAATGTTTGGAAGTGAGTTGATCTAGAACTCCAGCAGATGCTCCGTTTAACAGGTGGCCTTTTCACCTGCCAGTCAAGGTTAAAAAGTGGCAGACTGGAATGCCGGGCTTGATTCCCTACTCCTCCTCCACAGGAAGCCAGCTGGGTGACCGTGCGGACTAGCTACAGTTCTCTCAGAGCTGTTCTCACAGAGCTCTCTCAACCCCGCCTACCTCACAGGGTTTCTTTTGTGGGGAGAGGAAGGGAAAGGGATTCGTAAGCCGCTTTGAGACTCTTTCAGGTAGGGAAAAGGAGGATATAAAGAACTTCTCTTCTTCTCTTCTGCAAAATCCACCAAAAGCCGTGCTGGGCAAAGCCATGCTTGGCCTCCTCCAGGACTCCCTCCTGATTGCTTAGATGTCATCAAAGCACATTTCCCAGTCTGGTGGGAGAGTTGATGTATCTGCAGCATCTTGGCTACCGCTTTGAACTCTGGATATCGGGGAGGGGAATTTGCTGGAAGACAGACAGACGCTAGAATTCTGTGCCTTTGGAAGGGGAGATTTATTTACTTTTTGCTACACTTCCAGAGGAAGGCCAAGAAGAAAATTTCCTCTTAATAAACAAGAGTATGCTACAATAAAGAAGGACTCACATTCACAAGACATTTCGAGAAGGTATGAGGAAGTCAGCACATAAAAGCATAAAAGAAGACATGTCGGGTCAGGCCAGTGGCCCATCTGGTCATACCTTCCAATATCACACAGTGTCCAAAACCCAGGGGCCACTGGGAGGTCAACCAGTGGGGGCAGAACTCCAGAAGCCCCCCCCCCCCATTGCCCCCCCCATGTACAAAGAATGGAGAGCATCGCTAAAAACACAAGAGGTGCCATATTGGATCAGGCCAATGGCCCATCCAATCCAGCACTCGTTTTGCATAGTGGCCAAAACCCAGTGGGGCCAGAACTCCAGAAGCCCTCCCCCTGTGCCCCCCCCAGGCACCCACCTCGAGACAGTGTTCTACCTATATTTCATGGCTAATAGCTCCATATGTTTATCCAGTCCACAGTCACTGTGTGTGCATCTTCTCATGCTGCAATTTGGAGTGCTGAAAAGGCCCTCGCCCTGGCTGAGTCCAGTCACACTTTTGGGGGACAGGGGACAACCAGTTGGTTGGCCATAGATGACCACAATGTTCTCTGGAGGGCATATTCAGAAAGGTGGTTCCTTAGATATGCAGGTCCCTGACAACGAATGTCCTTAAAAATTAGCTCTAAAACCTTAGGAGAATCTAGAGGGGAGATTCCCAGAGCTGTGCCCACAGGAACTACCATCCCTTTCAGTCCTGGCCCCTCGTTCCTGGTGGAACGAGATCCCTGAAGAGGTCAGGGCCCTGCCAGAACTTCCACAATACTGCAGGGCCTGCAAAAGGGAGCTCTTCCACCAGGCATTTCGTTGAAGCTGACCGACTCAAAACATCTACAGGTCCCCCCCTCAGACTGAGAGGTCAGACCTATGTAGGTATTATGAATGTTATTGTTTTGTTGAAATGCTGTTCTGGTTGCCATGTTATATCATGATGGTTATCCGTCATATTGTTATATGTTCTATGTCAACATTCTATGTTGTCTTATGTAAACCGCCCAGAGCCGTAGAGAAGGGCGGTATAAAAAGCTAAATAAATACATAAATAAATAAACAAACAAACAAACCCTGGGGTGCTGTTGGGTCTCTATGCTCCACTTTCCATATTAAGGACTTTGGTGCCCCCTTTTCAAACATGTCCACAGCTCTTGTAAAATTGAGGTCATTCGACCTGAATCCTTCTTTCGAACTCAGGACAATAGACTCGAACCCTCTCCCACGGAAGGGGCTGAGGGCACCAGCAAGGCTCCCAGAAGCAGGTTCTTGAGGCTGCAAGAGAGGCAAGTCTTGACTGTCCGACATTGTTGTACAACTCTGCTCACAGATGCAACTCCCGAGAGTCTCTTTGTAAGAAGCATTCAAAGCGGCTGTCGTTGCAATACATACGGAAATCCATCAAGATGCTTTCTACTGTCAAACTGGTCTTGGGAAGACTTAAGGCCGGCTTTGGAAATGATGATCTCTGAAAGGGAACGTCTTTTCCGCATTAGAACGTCAATAACAAAGCTGGGAGCCTGCTTTGAAACCTTGGGAGTTGAAGGGTTAAATATGGATGTATATTGCTTTAGGGTGCTCTGGGCTGATCCTGCGTTGAGTAGGGGGTTAGACTAGATGGGCTGTCTGGACCCTTCCAACTCTATGATTCTATGATTCTATGATTCTATGATTCTGTGATTCTGTGATTCTATGATTCTATAATTCTGTGATTCTGTGATTCTATGATTCTATGATTCTATGATTCTATGATTCTATAATTCTATGATATGCATTCCAGCCCTTGCAGGCCCCCAAGGCTAACTGAGGCTACTATTTGCATTTTATGGCCCCCATGCTCCTTAAAACCGCTATCCACTCACTGGGCTATCTAACCCCCATGTTGTCTATTCTGGTTGGCAGTTCTCCAACACTGCCAATGTGGTTGTGGTATAGTGTTCCTAAGATGTGGGAATGGTTGGGCCTCTGGTCTGATCCAGCAAAGATCTTCCTATGTTCTTCAGATTCTGGACTGCTTGGACCTTTGGTCTGACTCAGCATGGCTCTTCCTATGTTCTCAGAATGCTACAACAGTTGGGCCTTTGGTCTGATCCAGCACAGCTCTTCTTATGTTCGTGTGTATCCATGATATTTCCCTGTGAAGCCTATTCACACATGCAAGTAAGCCTCATCTATGAATGCAATGATCAGCTGAAGAGCATGCATGTTGGAACATAGAGTTGGAAGGATCTTCCAGGGTCATCTAGTCCAACCCCCTGAATAATGTAGGAACTCACAACTACATGCTCATCCACAGTGACCCCAATTTCATGTCCAAGTGAATCTGCAGAATCCAGCCTGGCCTGGAGGGAATTCACCTGTCAACCCACAGTGGCGATCAGCAAGGAAGGGCCACAAGAGACAAGCACTGGCACATCCCTTCCTGCCCACCCACTCACAATCTGCATGATCCCAACCAATGCCTGTGGACATTTGCCTCCTTCCCCTAAGCACAGCTCTGGGGCTGCAAACCCATGTGTTGCAGCTCTGGGGCTGCAAACCCATCCCTCAGGGGGAACCAGACCCAGTCCCTTGCCCAGGAAAAGTTCCTCGCACAGCACATCCGGCACTCCCCAAGGCCTCGATGCCAAGGCAAAGTGCCATCCTCAAATGGATCTGCCTTTGGATTGGCAAGAAATGAATGACTGGCATCAGGCACGGCTGTCAGGGTTTCTGGCATCTCCCGGAGCGGAAAAGCTTGGCTAATGGGCGCTCCCCACACCTAGCAGATGTGCCACTGTGTGACTTTCCAAATCTTTAACACACTAGAGCACAGCTGGACACCAGGCAGCAAGGGGAGGCGCAGAAGGAGCAGAGACACAATTCCACCTGGAATGCAGCTCAAAATCTCTGCAGGTGGGGCAGGGGCGGTGGAGACCCCCCAGGGACCACAATAAAGCGGCAACTCTCTCTCTCTCTCTCTCACACAATCCCTCCAGCCCTGACCCATAAATTATTATTATTATTATTATTATCATCATCATTTGATTTATTCCCCGCCACTCCCTTGCAGCTCGTGAATGCTCTGAATAAATCTCATCTGAATAAATCTTTATATCACACAGGCCAATGGGCTCTCAACAGGAACAAGAGCAACCAGTTGGGATACCCACTGCATATCCCAGGGATACCTGTCTCCAGGTGGGACCTGGGAAGCCCCCCGGGATCTAGAGCTCATCTGCAGACTACAGCGTTCGGTTCTCCTGGAGAAAGTGGGTTCTCTGGAGGGTGGACTCTATGGTATTCTACCCTGCTGAGGTTCTCGTCCTCCTTGGACTCCATCCCCAAATGTTCAGGAGTTTCCCAATCTGGATCTGGCTTCTCTACTCCTCCGCACAACAGGTCAAACAGCACCACCACTACAATTTAGGGAGTGGCCTAAATTTAGGGAGTGGCCTCAGGGAGTAGCTGCGTAGTAGAGCCTCTACTTTGTATGGAGAAGGTCCTACTTTCAGTCCCCAGCTGCTGGTGATGCAAATGTGCTGAGACCCCGGAGAGTCACTGCATTTGCTAGCAGGGGCTCATGGGAATTGTAGTCCATGGACATCTGGAGGGCCACAGTTTGCACACCCCTACAAGAGAAAGTAACATTCTACCGGGGATCTGAAGTGCTATTCCCTTGAAGAACCTTGCTGTGGAATGCATTGGGGTTTCACAAATATTAAAATATTAAAGATGCTCTCCCAGGTCCACACACAAGACTTAAAATGGGAGAGGTTACAATGCATCCCAGAACCTTTGTGACACTTCTTAATTAGTTCTTTCTTGAACATTTAAACTCATTTTCCATTATTTTTTCCTATCTCATCCTATGGTCAATAGGTTTTCATTGATTGAATGAGTAGCTTTTTGTATTATTTATTTTCTTTAAAATTTTGGGGGGTTAACCCCCCTCCAAAAAAACACCTCCCTGTTGATGGCTTTGTTCTTTCCTACAAGCACCAATTTTTGATGTGCAAACATCTTATGCGGCCTCCATAGGGATAATCTTTAAGATGTGCAATGAAAGGTGCAGGAAAAATCCATTACGGAAGTCATCGCGGATTGGCAAAATGTAAATGACATGGACACACAAGCTGTAAACATCCAGGAGTCTGGGCATGAGGTGCACACCACAGCCATGCTCCCTGTAGTATGGTTGCAGGCCACAGTTGTGACGCTCCAGCGTTGTATTGCGATAGCTCAATTATTTTGGGCATGATTTCAAAACTTTTAAAGCCAACCGTTTCATCATCCTGAACAATGTTGTGAACCCTTAATGCAACAACAACAAAAATGGTTGGGAAAAATATGGCGTTTTAATGTTTGATGTTTTCACATGAGTGCGACCCTCCCATTCTTGCAACTTCCCACCCCCTCTTACTTTCTGCCTTGAAAATCCTATGGGAAGGGGGAGGGTGCCATGAATTGGCTGCAACTGGATGCCATCCTCACTTTGCACCCATGGAGATGCAACTCAAGAAGGGGGCACCACACAAGAGCTTCCTGATTTACGTACATTGAAATAATTCCTGCAGCACCTGCACCCTGATTACTTGGACTCATTTAACTGTGTATGAAACCAGTTCAAGTGTGCCGGCGCAGCAAACGGGCCAGAGCTCTGGGCGTTTTTGCCGAATCGTCACGTGGCCCAAAACGGAGAGACGCGCAGGCTAGGCGCCCTCCTTAAATGGTGCCCCCCCAGCCAGCCCAGTATGTTTTCATCCCCCCCAACCCGAATACTCCAGTAAACATTAATCAAAATGGAAAATATGTCTCTTTGCAATATCTGCCTCTTAATCCCGAGAGTAATTCTGAAAAGCAGCATTATACCATGAGGCCTCCCTTAATCCCTTACACGGAGGGCAAATGGCTTTTTCCCCTGACCTACTACATTGATGGGAGCAGGTCTTTTAAGTCTGATTGTTGACTCGTTAGGGGAATGTTCATATGCAAAATAAGGAGGAGGGAGGGCTTGCAGAGGAAAGACTATTAACATAATCTGATGTATGTACACACACACACACACACAAACATATTTGTGTGTGTTTTTGTGTTTCTGTGTGTGTGTGTGTGTGTTTCCCCCCCAAACAGCTTTCTCTTAGGGGAAACAAATCACTCATGGATTAATCCTGAATAATTACACCGGGAAGGCCCCGGGTTCATTGTTTCTATACATTTTGTGTCTTGGATGCTTTTGGGGGTGTGGGGTGCAGAGAAAGTTCGGTGGGCACGATGTGTGAGCGAGAACAAGGGAAGGGGGGCCAGGAAAGAGACCAGATAGGCCGGGGTGGCCAAATGGTGGCTCTCCAGATGTCCATGGACTACAGTTACCATGGTTCTGGCAGGGGTTCATGGGAATTGTAGTCCATGGACATCTGGAGAGCCACCGTTTGGCCACCCCGGCATATAGGACACAGCAAGAAAGGAATTTCTCCATGCCAAACTGTGTTTCCTGGATAGGTCTGATTTTGCCATGTCTGACCCCTGAGGGTGCCTAGCCACAGTCTCTGGCAAAAAGTAAGGGATTAAAGCGACCAGGCCATGGCCACATGGCCCACAATACCCACCCTCTCTCAATTTACTTTACCTTCCATTATGAAGACATCATGAGCTTACTGAACGAAGGCCCAAAGCAGATGCCTAGGCAGGGGTTGGCTCCAAAATGCATTTTTTAAGAGCAGAATGAGACCCTCTTGCCTTCTCCCACCGCAGCCCCCTGAACGCCCCGAAAAGACTGCCTGTGGGAGGTGGGGGAGCCTGAGAGGAGGGGTGCCACAGGGAAGGGCTTTTGATGGAAATTTAGAGCTATCTGGCTCAGACCCTGCATCTCTTGATAACTCCACCTAGATAGCCCAGGCTAGTCTGATCTGGGCCCATTCCGCACATATAGGATACTGCACTTTCAATGTTCTTTGGGAGCTGGATTTCCCTGTGCGGAACAGGAAAATCCACTTCTAAAGTGCATTGAAGGTGCAGGATCTACTGTGTGCAGAGGCCCAGGTCAGCTCTCGGACACTAAGCAGGGTTGGCCGTGATCAGCACTGAGATGGGAGACTCCTGAGGGAGTCCATGATCCTAACATGGAGACAGGCCATAGCAAACCATCTCTGAATCTTAGCTGGGATGAGTGCAGAAAAAGAAATGTAGCATGCCCAGTCCCTCTGGTTCCAGGGTATGCTTATCTTTTCCTCTCTCCGCCAAAGAGAGATTCATATTTTCCCCCTTACTTATCTCCAAGCTGCTCACAATCCCCTTCACACATCCCAAGAAACAAGCCTCTAGATCCAGCAGGGCTCTTCCAAGCTGCTCACAATCTCCTTCACACATCCCAAGAGGCAGGCCTCTGGATCCAGCAGGGCTCTTCTTCTTGGCCTGGCATGAAATAAATTTCTTTCTAAGAGAGATTCCTATCCATCCCCTTACTTATCTCCAAGCTACTCACAATCCCCTTCACACATCCCAAGAAACAGGCCTCTGGATCCAGCAGGGCTCTTCCAAGCTGCTCACAATCTCCTTCACACATCCCAAGAAGCAGGCCTCTGGGTCCAGCAGGGCTCTTCTTCTTGGCCTGACATGAAATAAATTTATTTCTATCCATCCCCTTACTTATTTCCAAGCTGCTCACAATCCCCTTCACACATCCCAAGAAGCAGGCCTCTGGATCCACCAGGTCTCTTCTCCTTGGCCCGGCATGAAATAAAAAAAATTCTTTCTAACGACAGAGCTGAGAGTCTGGAAAGAATCACCACCAGCTCCCGCTCTTTGTGTTGGTGGCTTTTTAGTTTCTAATTCCCCGGAGACATGTAGATTTCACAGGATAAAAACAGGGCAAGAGGAATCGGGGGGGGGGGGGTAGGCACTCCGAATCAGACCAGGGCTCTTGGGGGGGGGGGCTCAGAATCCCCTCCCCGATCCCCACTTGAATGGAACTCTTGCCGTGCAGCCAAATGCGAAACATTTTGCCACTCTCTGCTGTTTGGCTTCCACCTCTTTATCTTGCGATTGAAAACCAATTAAAGGTTTCTATAAATCTGCTCGCCTGTCCTTTCACTGCGGGGACCTCGGATGCTCGCCCCCCTCCCTGCCCTTTCGATGCCTCCTCCTTTGGGGTTCCTTTTGTGGCCGCCCTCGGACAATGGTGGTATCAATATAATACTTCCTTTCTTCCTCTGTCTCTATAGATACAGATTTACAGGGATGAAGAAGAGGGGGGGGTGTTCCCCCACCCCATCTATTCAGGGCTCCCTCATTTGTGTGTGTCGCCCCCCTCCCCTTCCCGGGCTTCAACAGTGGTGCTCTTTCTCTCCGGTCTCCTTTCCCCCTCCTGCTTTCGGAGCTGCTGGCATGGTGGAAGCAGATGGGGCCTGGTCGGGTGAGCATTGTCCCCCTAATGCTGAATACTTTATGGAAAGGGGCTTTAGCATGCTTCGTTGGGCAGAGGGACAAGGAGGCAAGGTTTACGAGGAGAGCAAATAAATCTTTCCCTCTCGCCCCTGCTCTTTTCTGAAAGTTGCCCCTTCCACTGGCTCTCAAAAGGCCTCGACTTCTCCCCACCGTCTCTACCACCACTGTTTCCCTCCCTTATGTAGTCAAGCAAAAAAGAGAGAGAGAAGAAAAGAAAAAGAGGGTTTTCCGGCTGGCCAGCTCGGCCTGTGCAGGCTTCAGGGATGGATGGAGGGGCAGAGTGAGTTGCCAGCAAACCAGGCCTCTGGACTGTGGTGAAGGAAGGAAAGGGGGAGGACTTCCCCGCCGGTCTCCCCAACTGGGACCTGCAGGGGTTGACATCCTGCTCCCCTCTTCCCTTCACAACAGCCCTGAGAGGTAGGCTAAACTAAGAGGTCATCCCACGATCTTCCATTCGAATCTGGGTCTCCCAGATCCGAGCCTGGCACTCTAATGCAGGGGTAGTCAAACTGCGGCCCTCCAGATGTCCATGGACTACAATTCCCAGGAGCCCCTGCCAGCGAACGCTGGCAGGGGCTTCTGGGAATTGTAGTCCATGGACCTCTGGAGGGCCGCAGTTTGACTACCCCTGATCTAATGGCTAGGCCACAGCAGCGAGGGGAAGGTGGAAATTCTCCATTACAGAACAAAGAAAGGATGGGAAACGGATGGAAGAGACAGCACCAAGTCTGAGTCCAGAGACACTTTTGAAGGCCGGAAGTTTTAATTCAAGGTGTGAGCTTGCACGTGCAGGATTACTTCTTCAGCTACTATAAAATGGAAATCGCTAGGCTACATTAGCAGTAAAAATACCACCATGAAAATATCCGACAAATTCAAGTAGCTTGCTAAAATAAGAAGCTGCCAGAGCCAGTTTGGTGTAGTGGTTAGGAGTGCAGACTTCTAATCTGGTGAGCCGGGGCTTGATTCCCCGTTCCTCCTCCACATGCAGCCAGCTGGGTGACCTTGGGCTCACCACAGCACTGATAAAGCTGTTCTGACTGAGCAGGAATATCAGGGCTCTCTCAGCCTCACCCACCTCACAGGGTAGAGGGGCCTGTGGGCTGGGTTTCCAAAGAGAACGGGGGCAGAAGGAAAATCACAAGAGCCTTTCATCCCAAATTCCCCAAATTATGTGGAAAACTTACACCGGGGAGGTTTCAGTGCAACCACAGTCCTGGGATGAAATTCAGAGAGAGAGAGAAGCTCCAGATTGGAACATTCCAGGTCAAGCGTCTTGGGAACCTCCACATTGAGAGGCAGTCAACCTCTGAGCACCAATGCCAGAAGGCAACATCAGGGCAGAGTCTCAGTGTCTAAGCCCTTTAGTTGGCCCTCCAGAGGAACTGGCTGGCCACTGTGTGAGAAAGGATGCTGGACTAGATGGACCATTGCTCTAAACCAGCAGGGCTCTCCAGATGTTCTCCTGAAAGTTTTGGCCTTTATGCCCTGTTGATGGCCCTCCAGAGGAACTGGTGGCCACTGTGTGAGACAGGATGCTGGACTAGGTGGACCATTGCACTAAACCAGCAGGGCTCTCCAGATGTTCTCCTGAAAGTCTTGGCCTTTATGCCCTGTTGATGGCCCTCCAGAGGAACTGGTGGCCACTGTGTGAGAAAGGATGCTGGACTAGATGGACCATTGCTCTAAACCAGCAGGGCTCTCCAGATGTTCTCCTGAAAGTTTTGGCCTTTATGCCCTGTTGATGGCCCTCCAGAGGAACTGGTGGCCACTGTGTGAGACAGGATGCTGGACTAGATGGACCATTGCTCTAAACCAACAGGGCTCTCCAGATGTTCTCCTGAAAGTCTTGGCCTTTATGCCCTGTTGATGGCCCTCCAGAGGAACTGGTGGCCACTGTGTGAGACAGGATGCTGGACTAATTGGACCATTGCACTAAACCAGCAGGGCTCTCCAGATGTTCTCCTGAAAGTCTTGGCCTTTATGCCCTGTTGATGGCCCTCCAGAGGAACTGGTGGCCACTGTGTGAGACAGGATGCTGGACTAGGTGGACCATTGCACTAAACCAGCAGGGCTCTCCAGATGTTCTCCTGAAAGTCTTGGCCTTTATGCCCTGTTGATGGCCCTCCAGAGGAACTGGTGGCCACTGTGTGAGACAGGATGATGGACTAGGTGGACCATTGCACTAAACCAGCAGGGCTCTCCAGATGTTCTCCTGAAAGTTTTGGCCTTTATGCCCTATTGATGGCCCTCCAGAGGAACTGGTGGCCACTGTGTGAGACAGGATGCTGGACTAGATGGACCATTGCACTAAACCAGCAGGGCTCTCCAGATGTTCTCCTGAAAGTCTTGGCCTTTATGCCCTGTTGATGGCCCTCCAGAGGAACTGGTGGCCACTGTGTGAGACAGCATGCTGGACTAGGTAGACCATTGCTCTAAACCAGCAGGGCTCCTCTGGTGTCCTTATGAAGGCCTCAGCCTCTCTGCCCTGTTATTGGTTGTCCAGTGGAATTGGTTGGCCACCGTGTGAGACAGGATGCTGGACAAGATGGACTCCTGGCCTGATCCAGCAGGGCTCTTCTGTTCTTATCAAGGCCTCAGCCTCCCTGCCCTCTTGTTGGCCGACTGGCTGGCCACAGTGACAGACAGGCTGCCGGACCAGATGGACTGCTGCTCTGTTCCGGCAGGGCGGTTCTGATGTTCTTAAGCGTTATCACTCGATCCTACTCCAGGCTCAGTCTGATGCAGCTTGCACTCCAGAGGTTAGTTACGCCAACATGTTTTGGAAGTGAGCCCCGCCATGTCAAGACGACTCTTTCCTCTCCTCTCCTCCCCTCCTCCCCGCTCCCCATTCCTCTCCCCCTCCCCCTCCAGCAGTGTTTTGATTCATTCGGTGAACTTTCCCAGCCATGATTGATAGGCGCATATGTGCACAAGTAAACAAATGAGCGACAAGCTCCTGTCTTGATCCAGTTTTCGTTTTTTTCTTTCCGGGCAAGAAAACAGGCAGTGGGAGTTTGCAAGGCCTTTCCTGACTTGGGATCTCTGCTCCAAAGGGATCCACAAGTGCCACAGAGAGACAGAGACAGAGACAGAGACAGAGACAGAGAGCATGCAGTTGGGTCTCTATGGCCATCCCATGCTTTCTTGTCCACATGTAGGAAGGCAAGTGGAAGGGCCAATCTGAGGTATGGAGTGTTTCCAGCCCCTGCTTTTCTTTCTACCCACCACCAGTCTCCACACTTGCCCCCCTTCCCTCCCCTCCCCTTCCCCCACCCTCATTCCACTTCCCTGCCTGGGCGGTCTTCCCCTGCCTGTTTCCGAGCTCACCCACTTCCCGTGTTCACTGCAGCCCATGGTCCTCCTCCTTGCAGTAGCACTGGGCAATGAGCACATCTTGGGCGCACCGTGGAGTGTGATCAGATCAGTTCATGGAGGGGACTGACCACAGTGACCCCAGCAAATATCCCACAGCACCTGTTTGCAAGCAGTCCTCCTGCATCCCCTAATGCCTGAGTGTGATCATCTTAGGCCCGGACATTTCGCCAGTGTCCGTGGCTGGCATCTCCAGAAGCAGGACACGGCAAGATGGGCACTTCTCCGTGCCAAACTGTGTTTTCTGGGTAGGTTCCCATCCTGCCATGTCTGACCTCTGAGGGTGCCTGCCAAAGTCCCTGGAGAAACATCAGGAACTAAAATGACCAGGTTACAACTAGCCAAGGGGCCAGGCCAGCTCTTGTCCAGCCACCTGGACGCAGCTGGCCTCTCCTTCTCCAGCCAAATCAGACCTCACCCCTTTCCAATCTCCCGCAAGGGGTGGTGGTGTTTCAGGCTCACCATGTGCCTCCCAACCCCTCCCTCTTCTCTAGTCTGCATGCCAAAACTCAACTGTCAATCAAAGGGTGGGGGCGCATGACTCATGACTCAGCTCCACACCTCCCTGCCTTGCAGAAGGCTCCAGCCAGCCCCGCCCCCCAAGGAGTCTCCAGGCGGAACAAAGTTGCTATTAAGGAACCAGCCTCGCTCCAGGCCGGCCCTGGCCATGGGGGTCGGGGGGGGGGGATCCGGGCCTTTTGCCAAGCAGCTGCTGCAGCCGGAAATGCGCCGGTTCAGACAGTCCAGGCCGGGATGCTTCAGCTGCCGGGTAGCCAAGCAGGACCGGCCCTGCCAAGGCGGCTTTCTTTCTTCTGCAAGGCCCTTCTGTGACCTGTGGGTTGATGGTTGGGTTGCCAGCCTCCAGGTTATGGCTGGAGCTCGCCTGGGATTTGGGGTGGTCACTGTACAGGCTGCGGACAAACAAAGAGGGAACCAAAACCCAGCCTGATAACAGAAGTTAGGAACCCAACGGCTGAGCAGCAAATAGCTGTGAAAAATAAAGACACAAATGTTGATTATTAAGTGATTATTAAGATTAAAACCTACACTGAAACATAAGATGTAAGTCTGTGCAAAGTCTGTGCACATGCAGTTGCCATGGTGGCACATGGTATGGCCGTAGCCCAAACAGATTTCAGAAGAAGAGAAGAGTTGGAATATATACCCTGCTTTTCACTGCCTGAAGGAGTCTCAAAGCAGTTTACAATTGCCCTCCCTTCTTCTCCCCACAAGAGACACCCTGTGAGGTAGGTGGGACTGAGAGAGCTCTGACAGATCTGTTGTCTGAGAACAGTTCTATCAGGGCTAGGACAAGCCCCAGGTCACACAGCTGTCTGCATGTGGAGTAAGGGCATAGATTCAAAACCAGTTTGCCAGATTAGAAGCCACTGCTTTTAACCACTACACCATGCTGGCTCAACCCCAAGGGTCTTCAGCAGGGGTCAAATAAACAAGCTTGGCGTAGTGGTTAGGAGTGCAGACTTCTAATCTGGCAAGCCGGGTTTGAATCTGCGCTCCCCCACCTGCAGCCAGCTGGGTGACCTTGGGCTTGCCACAGCACTGATAAAACTGTTCTGACCGAGCAGTGATATCAGGGCTCTCTCAGCCTCACCCACCTCACAGGGTGTCGGTTGTGGGGAGAGGAAAGGGAAGGTGATTGTAAGCTGCTTTAAGACTCCTTCAGGTAGAGAAAAACGGCATATAAGAACCAACTCTTCTTCTTCTTCAGTAATATCAGGGCTCTCTCAGCCTCCCTCACAGGGTGTCTGTTGTGGGGAGAGGAAAGGGAAAGTGATTGGAAGCCACTTGAGACTCCTTTGGGTAGAGAAAAGTGGCATATAAGAACCAACTCTTCTTCAGTAATATCAGGGCTCTCTCAGCCTCACTCACCTCACAGGGTGCCTGTTGTGGGGAGAAGAAAGGGAAGGCGATTGTAAGCTGCTTTGAAAATCCTTTGGGTAGAGAAAAGCGGCATATAAGAACCAACTCCTCTCTTCTTCTTCTTCTTCCTCTTCTTCCTCTTCTTCCTCTTCTTCTTCTTCTTCCTCTTCCTCTTCCTCTTCCTCTTCCTCTTCCTCTTCCTCTTCCTCTTCCTCTTCCTCTTCCTCTTCCTCTTCCTCTTCTTCTTCTTTTCTGTACATGCACAGATAATAGTACAGTATTACAATGAGATCTGGTGGGTGGCATAAGAATTGCAAAACATGAAGCATCCAACAATACATAACAATATTTTCAGACGTGGCACTCACTATTAAAATTCAAAGTGGTCAAAAACCACTATTCTGCACACTATTCTGTACCTCCTGAGTGTGCATCCTCCTCTATAAACCATGTGTACATATAGTAATTTTAATATATATTTTCTGATCAACCTTCCAGTCCCTGACGGTACAGCCTGAGTCATTGTTGAGGCCGTCACCAGAACCGATGTCTGGTGTTTTTAAAGATCTACTCTGTAATACAGACATGTGTCTCTGTCAATATTTGTAATCTGACTCATAGAATTATCAGGTCTGTACTTTCAGACCATCTTAACATTGAAAGATTCCACAAGGCCTGTGAGACCAGAGTTGCCACCTCTGAGTTGGGAACTAGCTTTAGACTTTGGGGGTGGAGCCAAGAGTGAGTGGGATTTGGGGCGGGGAGGGACTTCTGTGTTGTATAATGGTACCTTCCCCAAAAAGCACTTTTCTCCAGGGGAACAGATCTCTTGCATCCGGAGATGACCTGTGATTCTGAGAGATCCCCAAGATGCACGTGGGGACTGGCACCCCTATGTAAGACAGAGCTGCTCTGCCAGGCCTATGGCCTGAGAGATATCATAATCCTGGCTGAGCCTTCCTGACCATACTCTTAGAATAAGCTTCCATTATGCATGCACACGTCTTCTGATACTGACACAGGAAAGTTTCCCAGCCAGCTGGCCTAGGGGAACAGAGTTCAGGTCTCCAGCAGGAGTGCAGCAGAGAAGAGTCGGCCTGGTGTCGTGGTTAAGAGCAGCAGATTCTAAGCTGGAGAACCCGGTTTGATTCCTCACTCCTCCCCCACATACAGCCAGCTGGGAGACCTTGGGCTAGTCACAGTTCTCTTAGGGCTGTTCTCACAGAGCAATGGTCTCAGAGTTATAAAAAATAACACCTTCTTCGAATAGTCAAAAGTGGAGTATAAAGAACCAGCTCTTCTTTCCTCCTCTTCTTCCTCCTCCTCCTCTTCTTCTAAGCTCCTTTGAATTTCCTTTGGGTAGTGAAAAGCAGGGTATAAAAACCAACACCTTCTTCCTGGACGTCACTTTGGGGATTTTTTTTTTTAATAGTCAAAAGTGGAGTATAAAGAACCAGCTCTTTCCTCCTCTTCCTCCTCCTTTTTGTAAGCCACTTTGGGATTCCCTTGGGTAGTGAAAAGGAAGGTATAAAAACCCACTCATGTTGTTGTTGTAAGCAGCTTTGGGATCTCTCCGGGTAGTGAAAAGCAGGGTATAAAAAACAGCCTCTTCTTCCACCAATGGGAGGCCAGGAGAAAACTCTTGCCCTGCTCAAGGATATGTACAGCATCCCGTTCTCTTCTCCTTTCGCCATATAAAGTGCAAGCCTCCCCTTGCAGTTGGTGGCCAGCCAAAGGCCTAAATACAGGTGTTCTGGAATCCTGGAGGAAGAAGGTACCTGGCCGGCATCAGCATATTTCCTGGTGTCTTGTCGCCGGCAAGATCTCCTGATCCCATATTTCATCTCTCCAGTCTTTCTTGACCTTTTTCCACCATGCCCAGCAGCGCCAATGTCCAACCCGCAGACCTGACTGCTGG
The DNA here is from genome assembly GCF_049243985.1 of Paroedura picta. NCBI lineage: Eukaryota > Metazoa > Chordata > Lepidosauria > Squamata > Gekkonidae > Paroedura > Paroedura picta. The sequence goes on along the minus strand of NC_135378.1, from coordinate 80,089,345 downwards.
GGAGCTCTCCGTGGTGCTGATGTTGTGCCTTAGCACAGGATGCAGATGGGCAGAGGTCCAATCACATACTGGCTTCAAACCATTTCAGATGCCTATCTGTTATTAAAGTGAGAGAAACAAAAGCGACTGGGGAAAATCCACCTGGATTCTGTAAGGGAAGACCTTGTCCCGCTAACCTTTTAGGATGGCAGGGGTAGTCAACCTGTGGTCCTCCAGATGTCCATGGACTACAATTCCCATGAGCCCCTGCCAGCGTTTGCTGGCAGGGACTCATGGGAATTGTAGTCCATGGACATCTGGAGGGCCGCAGGTTGACTACCCTTGGAATAGACAATGTCTTGTGTACAAAGACAAGAAGAGAGGGAGACCCTGAAGGGGGCAGCAAGAAGACTGTGAGATAGGTCAGAGAGTTCAGGACCTTTCTACCCTTTTAAGTGTGCTTTCTTGTCTGTCCTCAGACTGATACTCTTAGGGCAGCTTCTCTGTGTCTTCTCTTTTAGGTCGCAATGTAGAAAGATGCCTATCCTCTCTCTCTCTCTGCACTTTCACAGTATGTCCTTCCATAAATAAATCCTTTTACCTCCTTTACCCTAAAACACAGGGTGTGCATAATATGTATGACTTATTTACCCTGGTAACATGGTTGACCTCTCAGGTGCCCTGGAGAGCCAGGGCTAGCCCAGTCTTGCCAAATCTCAGAAGTTAAGCAGTCTTATCCTTGGCCAGGTGTCTGCAGGTGCAGGTGCATTTTGACAGGTTGGTGAGGGCAAAGTTAGCCGGTTTCAAAGTTCTTCTGTCCGCCCCCCTCCCCCACCGTCCACTTGGCCTCCTGAGTCGATGGAGCTCCAAAACAAACCAACCATAAGGGGGGGGGGGAGAGAAAATAATAATTTTAAAAATCTTGCATCATCTAAAATATCCTTTTAGGCAGGAATTAATATCTGGGAGTGGCTCTCATCCGTATTTTTAAGTATGTTTTTCCCTGGCTCTTTTTTTTTAAAGGGCAATGGTTTTTGCAGACTTAATGAGATAAATGCTGGTAGCATATTATGGGTAGCCCTTAATCCTAATGGAAGGGGAGGGGGGGATCATTGCAATTAAAGCAGAGGGATCCATAAGCCCCCCCCCCCCCAGCTTCCTCCCGACCTCTGGAGTCTTTATTTTTTTTTTAATTCTGGTGGCAATTCAGCTTGCTATTCCCCTAGGTAAGCCCATGCCCTTCTGTGGGGGTTAGGCCAGAGAACGTCCCATGGGAACACACCCTTGGAGTCCTCCCACCCTGCTCAGCTAAAAGGGAAGCCCCGCACAAACTACAGAAAGGAGAAGGGCTGGTTTTCTATACCCTGCTTTTTACTACCTTTATTCTGATCCTTCAGACCAGCACGGATACCCCTCCCCAAACCTTCCCCTCCTTGACTCCGCCCATCCCCAAATCTTCAGCTGTTTCCCAACTCGGAGCTGGCAATAGCGATGCCAGCTCCCTGGTGGGACCTGGGGACTTTCCCCCCCCCCTGAGTTATGACTCATTTCCCAACTACAGAGAGGCGGAAAAACTAGGTGGATTCTGTGGCCTTGGACCCCACCGAGGTCCCTGTTCCTCCCCAGGCCCCACCCCCAAATCTCCAGGGGTTTCCCAATGGGATTAGGCCACCCATCCCCTCCTCACCCCCCATTCCTGGGTCAGGGGCCTGGGGGATCTTGACGACCCCAGCTGGCAACCTGAGGGAAAGCGCCAGTCGAAGCGGAAGGCAGGTAAGGGAGAGGCAGGTGGGCCCAGGAGATGCCTGCCTCGGGGAGATCCCAGGGGCCGGGCCCAAGGGGGCAGGCTGGAGGCACCCGAAGCCGGCCTGGAGTGGCCACGGTCCTGCATGAACTAGCGATCTGGCCACGTCTATGGCAACTTCTCTCCCCCCCCCCCCCAGTCCCAAAGAGCAGCTCCCCAAGACCAGCACGAAAATCCCGCCGGGTCACGACCAAGCCGGGCCTTGGCGCGCACAACTCAAGGCTTCGCCCGGGCTGCCTTCCCGAAATGAGTTTCTGGGGCCAGCAGCTCCAACCCAGTCTGGGAGCACCTGAGCGGCCAGTGGCAATTTTAGGGCAGTAGCGCTCCGTAGGCAGAACTCCCTAAGAGGGGGGGAGGGGGGAGAGAAATGGAGGGGGGAATGGGAGGGGAAAAAGAGAGGGGGGAGAGGGAGGTGAGAAAAGAGAGGCAGAAATAGAGAGAAGGGAAGGAGAACAGATTGGACTGGAGGTCCAAAAGGCGGTCAGCTGGGTCCTTGGCCTGCAAGAGGGACCGAGGAGGTCGTCTGTTCTTTCCGGAGAAGCAGCCTTCGTAAGGCTGCGATCCTGTCTCGCCCTGCCCTGGGCGCCATCCCCACGTGCGCCGGAGCACGCGTGGTGCTCCTAGCGAGGCTCGCCTGGAAACCAATGAGGACCAGGCAAGAGAGCACCACTTTTGGGCGGGGGAGGCGGTTTGTAAACCAGGGGGGGGGGGCTGTCGTTTCCGAAGGCCCCTCGCAAAAGGCGGGGCTCCATTTCTCCGGAGCAAGAGCTCTGAAGCGGAGGCCTTCCATTCCGCCCACGCTGGTCCTGCACTTTCGCGGCCCTTTGGAAGCGCGTTTTGCTGTTTCACACGTCAAGGGGCTGCTCGGCGCGCAGGAGAAACTTCCCGCAGGCGCTGCGCTGTCCAAGGAACTGCTTTGGGGCGCCCGCGACTTCATTTCCACCCCTTTGCCGCTCCTCTCCCGGTGCCTTTCCTCTCTCCGCTATGTAATTATTACTTATTTATTTATTGGTGCTATAGCCCGCTGCTCCCGCAAGGCTCGCGGCGGGTCACTTACAATAAAAATCACACACACACACACAAAAACCTAATACAATCAAATCCTCCTAAAAAGTTAAACAAGCCCAATCAACTCAACCGATCCAAGTGGCGGCGGCAATATACAACTTGACCCATCCCGGGGGAAGGAAATCAAGACGGAGAGAAGGCGGCTTGCTAGGCACCTCCCTCTCGCCAGAAGCAGAGCCGGCCCTGGGAAGGGGGCGGCCGGAGGAGGCCTTGCAGGGGAAGGCTATGGCTCAGTGGCCCTGGAGGCGCCGAGGGAGAAAGCGCTGGGCCTCGCCGCGGAAGACAGCCTCGCTTAGGTTCCCAACCAGTCGCTCCACACACGCTAGAGCAGGGGTAATCAAAGTGCGGCCCTCCAGATGTTCAGGGACTACAATTCCGATGAGCCCCTGCCAGCATTCGCTCATGGGAATTGTAGTCCATGGACATCTGGAGGGCTGCACTTTGACTACCCCTGGCAGAGCGCAAATGCTGGCAGGGGCTCATGGGAACTGTAATCCATGGACATCTGGAGGGCCGCACTTTGACTACCCCTGGCAGAGCGCAAATGCTGGCAGGGGCTCATGGGAACTGTAGTCCATGGACATCTGGAGGGCCGCACTTTGACTACCCCTGACAGAGTGCAAATGCTGGCAGGGGCTCATGGGAACTGTAATCCATGGACATCTGGAGGGCCGCACTTTGACTACCCCTGGCAGAGCACAAATGCTGGCAGGGGCTCATGGGAACTGTAGTCCATGGACATCTGGAGGGGCGCACTTTGTCTACCCCTGCGCTGGAGGATGCGCTTTCAGTCTGCTTGGGCGGTTGGCTTTCCCCGGGACAATCTACTTCCAGGGGGCGTTGGAAGTGGCCGATCCGACGCGGGCGGAATGCCAGCGCGGTCAGTGTTGCTGCCTCGGTGGCTTAGCCGGCTGCCTTTGTCAACGGCGCGGGAATAGTCCCAAATGTGCAGCCACGCTATTGCCGCAGGTGGCTCAAAGGAATGGGGTGGTGTCCGGGCTTAGACATCCGCCCTGTCTGCCCATCTGTTTCCGGCCTTACTCTTAAGCCCCCTCCTCCCGAGCCTTACAAGCCCCGCTCTCTGCGCCCCCCTTCTCAGGTCAGGCTAGCTGAACTCAGGGGCAGGGCCTTTTCAGTCGTGGCACCTGGGATACCCTTCCCCTGGAGGCTAACCTGGTGCCTCACCTCAGATCTCTTAGGTGCCCATTCTGTTTGCCCAGGCTTTTAAATCTAGGAGTTTTTAATTAAGAGCCTTTTCAATTACAGAACCAACTCTTCTTCTTCAGTAATCTCAGGGCTCTCTCAGCCTCACCTCCCTCACAGGGTGTCTGTTGTGGGGAGAGGAAGGGAAGGCGATTTGAGATGTCTTTTGGTGGTGAAAAGTGGGTTATAAAACCCACAGTTCTTCTTTTTCTCCTCCTAAAGAGAATCACTCCATAGGGGATCTGTGTTGGGTTTTACAATTTCAAAACCCGTTTTCAAACCCATTTTAAGCGGATCTGTTTCACCTTTCATCTCTAAATTACTCCCTTGCCACAACTCTGGTATTTTAGAAGAACAGCTGTTCTTTTATACCCCGCTTTTCACCGTTCTTCCTGTCCCCACAACAGACCATTCTGTGAGGTAGGCGGGGCTGAGAGAATTCTGCCAGAACTGTGACTGGTCCAAGGTCACCCAGCAGGCTTCACGTGGAGGAGGTCTGGGACTCCAACCGCCTCTCCGGCTTAGTGGCCGCCGGTCTTTCACCAGAACACCACTCTGGCTGTCACCTGCTTGTCTTGCGTTTGGCAAGCCGCCCCCAGCACGTTCTGTGGAAAGGCGGCATAGAAAACTTCCCCAACCCGCAGAGAAGCGCGCCCGAGATTGCAGCGCCGGGAAGATTTCACTTGGGCTGTCCACGGGATCCAAACGACTCCTGCAAAGCCAGGTCCCGAAAACCAACCCGAAAATCCACCGCAGCCGGTTTGCATTTGCCGCTCCCCACGTCCTTCCTTTCCCCCCAACACCACCACCACCTCGCCAGCCAACTCCACCAGCCCTACCCGGGGGTCCCTTTCTTGCTGGGGAAGGGGAAGGGGAAGGGAGGGAGGTGGGGGGAGCGAGAGAGACGCCTTCCCCGGCAGCTGCGGCCAGGAGGAGCGCAGGCGAGGAGCGCGGGAGGGAGGGAGGGAGGGACGGAGGGAGCGAGCGAGCGCCGCCAGGCCCCGAGGGCCGCGCCCAGGCAAGGGTTAAACCGGGAGGGGAGGTGGGGCCGCCGCGCGTCATTGGGCCGATGCTGTGCCGCAAACAAAAACCGTGCGCCTCGGTGCCCGGCAGCCACTGCACCGGCCCATCTGCGCCAGGCGCGCCTCCTCCTCTTCTCCGCTCGCTGGCGCCGGCTCCGCGCTCCGGGCTCGCCCTCCTTCCCCGGCAGCCTCCCTCGCCCCCTTCCCGGCCAGCTCTTTGCGGGAAGGCGGCCAGCGCCCCCGGCGTCCCCCCACCGGCCATGGGAAACACGCCGCTCTAAGGGACATCGGTGGGACAGCCCCCCTCCCCACCCCCGGCGACCACAGGGGGTCTTCAAGGCGCCCCCTTCCCTCCTTTTCTATAGATTTTGGGGGCCCCTTTTTGGGCACTCTCGGCCGGACGTTGCTTCTCGCTTTCGCTTTTGGCTTCCCATTCCCCCCTCCCCCCCTTTTTTCCCCCCTGCTGTCTTTGGGATTACAATTCTGACCTTATTCCCGGTAAGTAAAGCGGCATGCAACCCCCCACCCCACCCGCCCACCCAAAAAATATGAGGTTGGGGAAAGGGGGAGGGGAAAGGGGGGGGTTAGATCTCCCAGCAAGATTGTTTGGGATTTATTTCTCAGCAGGCCACCCGCGACCCCCCCCCCCCCAAAAAAGGAAGGGGGGCAGCCGCGTGGGCGAGGGAGAAATTGCACGGGGGGTGATTGCAAAAAGCGGCGAAAGAGTGGGCAGAATATTTTTTGTGCCACATTTTTTCGGGGGGGGGGGGGCTGGAAGAAGGAGGCGACAGACAAAGCCTGGAAACCTCCGAGGCGAGCCGAAGAGAAGGAAGCGGGTTGGGGGCGCAGGCGGAGGGGCCTGGCGGGTTCCTCGTCTGGTTTTTCTCCTGTTTTTTTTTTTTCGGCTTGGAAATTTCCGGCCGGGATCGGGGAAGAGAAATCCGGGACGAGATTTATCCCCCCCCCCCTTTATTTTTTTTAAGAAAAGAAATCGCCTCCGCGTTGGCCTTTCCGCCCCCCGAAATGACTCCTTTGCATTGTCGTCCCGAATTGCATTTTAATGACCGGCTTCACACAAGGAAGGCAGCGCCTTGGAGCGGCGACCCTCCGGCCCCGGTCGAGTGGGGGGGGGGAGAGAGGGGGGGCTTTCCAAAAGGAAAGGATGTGTGTATGTTTGTGTCTCTTTGTGTGTGTGTGTTACATACCATCTAGGCGAAGCGCGGGGCTTTTTCATGTAAAGAATTGGAGAGGGAAAATTTAGAGAATTTTTTTCATTTAGAGAGAGGAGAGCAGGCGAAGAAAAAAGGCGCTCTTTCGGTTGGGTCCCGATCATCAGAAAGAAATTCTCTCTTACACACACACACACACACACACACATACACACACATTGCCCGAAAAAACTGGCTCCCGGGAAAGACGCCCTTTCCCGCCTGGGCCCCAATTCGGTGCAGTTGGCATCGACAGAAAGTCGCCCCCACCACCGAAGCCGGAGACGGACCGAGACGGTCCCTCTGGAGCAGATCCGGATTCTCAGAGCGAAGTTTCTTCGGAAACGTGGGCTCGGCTGGAAGTTTGCGGGTCTCTTTTGGAAAAGGCGGACAGGAATGCGCCTTGATTGATCAGCCCGGTGAATTTCCTCGGCGGAGACAAACGGGGGGGGGGGGGCGGACCGCGCTGTAGCGATTCTCTGATCTTATCACCCTCCCCAGCGATTCATTCCGACCGGCGGGCTCCGGCTGCCGCCACCCCCCCCCCCTCCCAAAAAAAGAAAAGAAAGCCAGTCGCCCAAGCTGGATTAACCAATCACCCGGCTCCATCCTTGCCTTCTTCCGGATGGAAGACAGTCCCTGGGCTGGAGAGAAAGAGGAGGGGAAAGTTTTGCTTGAAAGGGAGACTTCCTGATACTGAGCTGCCGCCCTCCTCCAAATTCACCCCCCCCCCATCCCACCCCAATTTACGATGCAATCCTACGCAGACTTGGTCCGGCTCAACCTCGTTGCTTTCCAGGGTCTCCGGCTGGAGTGACTCTGCGTAGGGGCGCGCCGAGCTGCGGCCACGAGTCAGCGGGAAGGTCTCCTGAGTAACCCCCCTCCCCAAACACACACACTGAGTCTCATTTGCGACCACCGGCCGGGAGGCGACCCTCCTTCCCGGAGCTCCGAGGGGCGCGGGGGATCCTGAGCTGCGCGGATCGGACCCTCTCTGGGTTCCATCTCTGCGCGTTTCGCAGAAGAAAGACGAAAGGAGGCCAAAGCCGGGGGCTTCTCAGTCCGGGGCCCGGGAATAATTCGTTTTGGGGGGCCGCCGAGCAGCCCTTGGGCTGGCAGGAAGGGCGGCGCGGCTCTCCTGGTCCCCCTTCCCCAGTTGGCCTCGGCCGCATCTTGCCGCCTCTAGCGAGGGGCCCGGGAGGCGCCCTCCGCCGCCCAGAAAGGAGAGTGTCGAGGTAAGAAATAATTACCTCTGCTGGCTGCTTTTAATTAAAGTCTCGGAGGGAAAGCGCTGGATTATGGTAATGAGGAGACCGGCGCGCCCGCGCCTCCACTGCGACGCGCAAAGGTTAGCCGGCCTCAAATCAGCCGCGACTGACAAGCCACTGGCGAGGGGTGGGGGGTGAGGGGTGTGTGTGGGGGGGAGACCTTGCCTGAGAAGCAGCCCCCCTCCCGCCTCTGAGGCTGGGCTGGGGGTGACGCGGCCCGGAGGGAGAGCAGGCGGGGTCCCCTGGGTGCGGGGATCGGGAGAAGGGGCTCCGTCTCCAGAGGAGAGGACAAGCTTCCGCGCAACGCCCCCCCCCCGTCCTAAGCCCCGCGTAAACCCCCGTTGGGTTAAATGGGCATGACTGCCGAGGAGACCTGTTTGGGATTGATGCCTCGGTGCCCTGGCAAAATGTGCCATAGGGTTAGGGAGGAAGGCTGGTAAGGAACCAGCCCGCTTGGAATTGTGTTTGTGTTTGTGTGTGTGTGTGTGAGAGAGAGAGAGAGATTGCCTATGGAATAAAATCTCCCCATTTTCCCCCTTTCCTTTTCAAAGCCCCCCTCCCCCCCCCCCAATCACAAGCGACTGATTGTTCCTCCGGTGCTCGGAAGGGGGATTCGCTGCCTCTTTCCCTCCTTCGAGCCACCTGCGTGCTCCTCCTCAACGCTCTTCCTCCGGAGTCCGGGGTCAGTGGCGCGCCAGTAAATGTCCCACAGGCAGAGAGAGAGAGAGATTCCGCGAGTTGTTGGCGGGTTCGCCTTTCCCGAGAAGCCTCGGCAAGCATCATGGCCCGCGATTAGCCTGCATCTCCGTGTCCCTCCCCCGCTCCCCTGCCCGCGGCCCGGCCCATGCCAAGCGGTCAGAAGTCCTGCGGATTTCCGCGGCAGGCGTGCAGCCCGGTCGGAGGGGCCGTGGTTCCCACCCTAAAGCCCCGGCACGAAAGCCCCAGACGTCTCCCGCAGAAGCCAGTGAAACGTCCACCTGCTGAACTTGGCCTGAATATTTATTATTATTATTATTATTATTATTATTATTATTATTATTATTATTATTATTATTATTATTATTATTATTATTATTATTATTATTATTATTATTATTATTGCAACAATACAATAATAATACAATCAGGTGTTTGAGTGACAGTGTTTTGCAACTTGAGATCCTGCCCAATTCTTGGGAACTGCAGAGACAGGGTATTTGATGTTCCAAACAACATTACATTATTAATAATAAGAACTGTCACAATCAGATATTTGAGTGGGAGATCATGTTCTGCAATTCGAGATCTTGCCAAATTGGGGGAGGGGATTGCAAATGCAGGGTTTTTGCTGTTACAAGCAACGTATTATTATTACTATTAGCATTATTAGTCACAGTCAGATCTTTGAGTAGGGGGTGGTGTTCTGCCATCTGAGGGAATTGCGGATTCGAGGTTTTTGCTGTTCCAAGTGACACTGTATTATTAATTATTATTATTATTATTATTGCCATTTGCTGTTGTTGTTGTTGTCAGTCACAGTCAGATATTTGAGTGAGGCATGATGTTTTGCCATCCGAGATCTAGCCAAATTTGGGGGAATTGCAGATGCAGCGTTTTTGCTGTTCCAAGCAATTTATCATCATCATCATCATTATTATTATTATTATTATTATTAGTCAGGGGTCTGCGGTTTGGCTGGGAGATGGAGTCCTGCAAGTAGCACTCCAGCCAAGTTCTTGGGGAGGGTTGCTGCCTCTCCGCAGGCTCCTTGCTGGTCCTACCGGCTCCCCCCCCATCCCCCAATGCCCGGGGGTGCCGTGAGACTCCTAGGCGCCGCTCCAAGGGCTCCAATGGCCCGGCGTTCACCTTCTCCCGAGGCGCTCTAGCCCTATTACGACGGCGCTCGCTACCAAGACCTGCGCCCTTCCTTCAGGGGCGCCCCTGCCTGCTCCCCTCGGCCTCGGCCTCAGTCCGTGTGTCCCCCGCGGCCCATCCCGACTGCTTGGCGGATCGCTCTGCTCCCGGGCGGGCGGGTGGGCGTCTGGGGTGTGGGGTCTGCGCTGTCCTTCCCCTTCTCATTCTCTCCGTGTGTGTCTGTTTCTGTGTCTCCCGCGGCGGGCTCTGCAGGGATGGAGGAGGCGGCCGGGGTGCCGCGGGGCCTGTGGGAGGGCGAGGCCAAGGCGGTGCAGCAGTGCCTGACCGACATCTTCACCAGCGTCTACACCACCTGCGACATCCCCGAGAACGCCATCTTCGGCCCGTGCGTGCTCAGCCACACCTCGCTCTACGACAGCATCGCCTTCATCGCGCTCAAGTCCACCGACAAGCGGACGGTGCCCTACATCTTCCGCGTAAGGAGCCTTCCTGCTGCTGCTGCCGGGAGAGCGACTCGCGAGTCAGGGCCCCGAAGGGTCTCGCCGGGACCCATCCCTGGCGCAGCCCCAGCGCGGCGTCGGCTCAAATCCAAGGGCTGGGACGGAGGGAGGGGGGCTTGGCTCGCTATAGCCCCAAACCGGCGGAATCGAAAAGGTCCTACTTCCGAGAAACGGTCTTTAAATTGGGGGAGGGGGGGAGGAAACCGTGGTTTAGGACACCGCAGAATTGCAAACAATAACACGGTTGGGATCCAGTGGCGAGTCGGCTTCCATAGGAGGGGTTGCGCTTTATTCGAAGACGGGAGAACGAGCTGAGAACAAGGATCGCGGCCCGCGTTGGCGAATGCACTTCCTATGCGCTGGCGCCGCTAGACTTTCCTGAGCGGAACAGGGCAATCGGCTCCTCGTGCGCGGCGAAACCGCATTAGCCAACCTGTGCAGAATGCGAGAGCCCAGCCGCAGGCCCGAAACCCACCCGCAAAATAAAATCATATAGAAAAGCATCTAATAAATGGATACAAAAGTCAATGGGTGTCAATTTCAAGGGCGGAACAAAATCAGAGTCCAGTGGCACCTGGAAGGCCGACGACGTTGTCTGACCATGAAGTAGGGATCATCATCAGAGCGCAGCTAAAAGGACCGAGTCCGCTGCCGTGGCTGCCAGCAAACGGGCGGGCACTTCGCTCTCCGCAATTCCCAGAATTTTTAAAAAAGGTTTCCCCCCCCCCTTCCAGCCTCCAAAGTCGATTTCCTCTCTTGGGGAGGGGGGGGGAGGGCGACTGGTAGGCATCCGGGCGACGGGTGAGTGCCGCTCCGGCCAGCCGGCCCCGTTGCCATCTGCCCTGGGAGACGCCAAAGAAGAAAAATCCGGGGGAATGATTCCAACCGCGCGGCCCTGGTGTCCCTCAAAGGCGATCCTTCCGGAAGTTAAGCCAAGAACCGGCCGGCGTCGGCGTGAATCCGAAGTGCTTGGATTTAAGCCCCGTTAATCCGCGTGGAAAACGAATTCGACTCCTCTCCGAGCAAATACGAGCGGGACCCGAGTCTCAGTCGGCGTCGGCTCCGGGATTTTCCAGCGCGGCCTTCGAGTCTGATGTTCAGGATATGCGCAAGGGGAGGGGGCGGGCAAATCCAATTATTAATCCCTGCCGAGATATGGATTCCTTCCCGCGCTTGTTTTGACCGCGTGGCTTCCCTGAACCGCCTAAAACCGAGGACGGGCCGGTAAAGGTCTCCCCGACCGGTCCTGGCAGCGAGGGTGGCAGCTGGAGGCCGGGAGCCAGCACTGGAGACGGCGAACTGACCCTTCCGCACTCCGGCTTCGCTTCTTGTTGGGGCGATTACCGAAGTGGACTCCTCCGGTCCGGGAGCCCCCCATAGACGCCTCCCCCTTTCGAGTTGCCGCCAGAGACGGGAGCTTTGCGGCGGAACTGGCTCAAAATCTCTGCCGGGCGCTACGCGGATCCTTTGCCAGGGAGAATCGCCGCCTTTCGGGGCAAAAGGAAACGGCCAGACGGATTTATCCGGCCAGTTCTAAAGCTGCCTTGCCGGGGGAGGCTCTCTCGCTCCGGAAGGAGCCGGCTCGGTGGCGCCCGGACTGAGTCTTTGTTCGGAAGTCCAGCCTGGCTATTTGGCGAAGCCGAGTCCACTCAGAAGGCAACCGATGTTAGTCCCCGTGGCTTGCTTCTCGGGGAATCGTCCTTAGGATCGCTGCCGGCGCGCTTCCAAAGAGCGGGCCGGAGGGAGCTTGGCCCAGGGTCGGCCAGCGCAAGCCCGAGGTTGACGCCGTCGGGGTGACTCGCGAGGAAGCCGGCCGGAGACCGCGTTCTGAATGCTAGGATCCCAGACCCCTTTGCTGGCAGTCGGAGACCCTCGAGTCTGCTGGATTTCCTGCCCAGGCGGCCGTTTGCTGCGCTCGTTTTAAAGGATCGGGAAGAGTTGAGCCTTCCCCCCACCTCCGACCTTTGGCTTCAGTCCTGTGCACAGTTTTTCCTGGAAATGCCAAGCTGCAAATGGGCAAAAGCGACAACTGCCCCCCACAGGGACCTTCTCCACTGTGGCCCCCTCTCCCTCCCCTTTGGACTGCCCTGGGAGGCTCCTGGATTCCCACAAAGGAGGCGAAACCGAATTTGGCGCGAGGGGTTTATTCTGCACAGGCCATAGTGCTGTAATGCCCTGTTAGTCACTGGGCGGGGGGGGGGGGATATTTGGGACTGTGGTCTCTAGCCTACTGCCTATCGTTTGTGGAAGCGAAAGTTCTCCTAAGGTCTCTCACACGAGTCATGTTCATGCTCGGATTTGGTTCTGTTTCGGCCGCTACGACCCTCAAACTGGTTTCTCTTTGACTGCTCCAGCCAGACTAACCGGGCGACCCCTCTCGATCTGCCGCGTTTCACACGCCATCCCAGTGCAAACCGAAACCGGCTTCTACAGCACTTGGGAAGCGCATTCTGCAAGGTGTGCAGAATCGAGAGTGCTCAAGCAAGATAGGGTGGGGGGTGGGCTGTTGGTCCACTTGGGGTCCTGGCACCAGATGAGCATCTTAACGACTCGCAAGATTTGGGGCAGGGGGGGCGTCAGGTACACAAAGTAGTACCTGACACATGCACCTCCCCTACCCCAAATTTGGCTAGTCTTTAAGATCCTCCGGGACTCAGTCTTTAAGATCCTAGTCTTTAAGATCCTCCGGGACTCAGGCTTTTTGCTATTGCTTAGACCTGGGCTGAGTCTGCACACAATAGATAATGCACTTCCTATGTACTTTCGAAGTGGATTTTCCTGTTCCGCACAGGAAAATCCAGCTGCCAAAGCACATTGAAAGTGCATTATCCTATGTGTGCAGAATGGGTCCAGGGGTAGTCAAACTGCGGCCCTCCAGCTGTCCATGGACTACAATTCCCATGAGCCCCTGCCAGCGTTCGCTGGCAGGGGCTCATAGGAATTGTAGTCCATGGACTGCTGGAGGGCCGCAGTTTGACTACCCCTGCCTTAGACTGTCCAGTGGCGTTGAAGGACGCTTTCTGCATAAGTCGGATAACGCAGCTGGATTTGACCTCCAAAGCGCAGTGAAAGTTGGTTGAAAAGGCATCGGAAGTGCATTCTCCCACCAGGGCGGAACCGTGCCTGATCCGCCTTGATGCCCCGCAAGAAAGGCGGACTGTCACAAATTGGCCAAGAAGGATCTTGGGCTCGGCCAAACTTTGGCTTCTCTAATCCGCGCGGCTCTTCTGCTCTTCCAGGTGGACACGTCGGCGGCCAACGGCTCCACGGAAGGCCTCATGTGGCTGCGCCTGGTCCAGTCGGCCCGCGACAAGGAGGAGCAGAACCTGGAGGCCTACATCAAAAACGGACAGCTGTTCTATCGCTCCTTCCGCCGCATTGCCAAGGACGAGGAGCTGCTGGTCTGGTACGGCAAGGAGCTCAGCGAACTCCTCCTGCTGAGTGCCACCAGGGCGCACGGCAAGATGAACGGTAGGTCGGTTTTCCTTCCTTCCGCCGAGGGGGTGGGGGGGCGAGGGGACGGGGATCCTCCGCTGTGGGGCTTGTGAGACGGTCGATCCGGCTCGGCTGCTGAGATCTGTCTTCCGCACAGGTTGGAGACTGCTCTTTTCTGGCAGATTTTCCTGCTCTGCATCGAAAGTGTGCGGAAGGCCGGGTGGTCAACCTGTGGTCCTCCAGATGTTCATGGACTACAATTCCCACGAGCCCCTGCCAGCGTTTGCTGGCAGGGGCTCGTGGGAATTGTAGTCCATGAACATCTGGAGGACCACAGGTGGATTACCCTGCAGTACGGGACTGATATGGCTGCAGAGGCAGCGACAGAGAGGCCATGGGCTTGGACGGTCCTTTGCTTTGGGAAGAGAACATGCCAGATGCCCATGGGAAGGGGCTGGTGTGGAGCCGCCGTGATGCCCCCTAGACTCCCCTTCTGGACGCAGTGAGCTGGAGACAAGAGCTCCGGAGGAGGAGAATTTGGGAGAGGGGGGAGAGCAGGGAGCAGGGAAACACAGCAAGTGCACCCCACCCCCAACCCTGCTTCTCCTGTAAGCCTCACTGCTGCTCCGATTTGGGAGTCAAGCATGCCAGAGGTCCACAACCTGGGCCTAGGAGGCAGGCAAAGATGCTTGTGGGGGGGGGCAGTTGCGGGCTGGGGCAGGGGCGTGGGGCAGGGCAGAAGTACCTCAAGCTGCAGCGGCCATCAGTAGGGTTTTCAGGGTGAGCAAGGGAAGGGGTTCAGGGGCACCTTGAAGCTCAGCAAAATTTGATCCGAGGGGTGCGAGAATGCTGTTGTGAAATGGAAATCACTAGACTACAGTATATAAGGCAAAAGAAAATTAGCAGTAAAGTAGATTCAGGTGGGTAGCTGTCTTGCTGTGAAGTAGCAGAACCAAAGGTGAGTCCAGTGGCACCTTTAAGGCCAACGAAATTTTATTCAAGGTGTGAGCTTTCGAGTGCAAGCACTCTTCCCCAGACAGTGGAACAAGAATCATGAGAGTACAGATATAAGGAGAGAGTAAACTAGCAGTATGTTAGTAAGCAGGGTCACAACAAATATGCAGCATGGTAACAAGGAAGTGTGCCTGCACACGAAAGCTCACTCCTTGAATGAAATGTTGCTGGTCTTAAAAGGTTCCTTTGGGCCCACATTTTGTTTTAGCAGTCAAGTAGTAAATTAGGAAACAGCATCATGAGAACCTCCAACAAAACCTCCAACCAGAGCCTTGCTAGAGTAACCAGCTGAGCTGATCAGGTTTGGGTTTCACTCCAGTTGGAAAACATAGCGGAGGGAATAAAAATGTCAAGCTTACTGATTAATGGCAGAGGCATTCCCAGCTGTCGAGCAGAGCAATTAAAAGAGAGTCATGAAAAGGAACAGAGGTGCTTAGCTTCTGAGATCGGACCCTATAGGGGCAGTCTGCGAGATATGGGTCAGCCAGGCGCATAAAGCAATTTGCAGTAGCAGCTAAGTTTCTCTTCCAGGGAGCCTAAAGGGCTCCTTTCTTTTCCCTGGTGTTTTGACACATTTCTTCCTTCACTTCCTTCCTTCTCTCCCCATCCTCCCACCTACATGCAACATCCATAAGCCAAAGTCTTTTGCATTCAATACCAGAGCACCACAACCCACTGGCCACTTCCAGGAGGACCACCTGGCACCTGTTAGCTGTTACAATTCATACCAAAGATGCTGGACTAAGGGTGCCACCCAAAAACAAGTCACAAGGCTCTAAAGCCTGGTGGGTGTTGTGATTAAGGGGCGGTGACCTCTAATCTGGCAACCAGGTTTTGATTCCCTGCTCCTTGGTCGGCTGGGTAACCTTGGGCTAGTCACAGATGTGATAGAGCTGCTCTCACAGAGCACTTCTGTCAGAGCTCTCTCAGCCCCACCGGCCTCACATGGTTTTGCTGTGGGGAGCAGATAATTATAAGCTGCTTTGAGACTCCTTCGGGTAGTGAAAAACAGGGTATAAAAAACAACTCCTTTTCTTATTAGAGTCAAGTGGAATTTTGAACCCAAGTTGGGTGGTGATGGATGGGGCTAGCGACAACCCTTTCAATTACTTCTTTTCACAACTGGGGGAGCGCCTGCCATTAATCACTAGCCTTAACATTTTTATTGCCCCAATGTTTTTGTGAACAACAATTGAACCAAAAGGAGTGATTTGCTTTTCTAGCAAAAATTATCATATTGCATGTTTTGGACGTTGTGATGCTGTTTACTAATTTACTACTAATTTATATCTGTCTGGCAAACAAAGGCTCACACCTTGAATAAATCGTTGTTGACCTTAAAGGTGACATTGGGCTCAAATGTTGTTGTTGATCTTCTATATCTTCTATATCTTAACAGTAAGGGCATTCTGAATATTTGCGCAGGGCTGATGACTTAGCAATAGAGGATCTGCTTTGCCTGCAGATAGTCCCAGTTCCTTGCCCTGACCTGGACAGGCCAGGCTAGCCTGCTGGTCATGACGCAGAGGCAGGCAATGGCAAACCACCTCCGAATGATCTCCTGGGTACACAACATGCATCACATTATGTGTCGCAAAATCAATATTATGAACACACAGAGATCGATTTGGTCAGGATTCTACAGCACTTCCCAAGCATCCCACAGCATGATGTCATATGAACAAACACCCCCCTCGGTGTTTCTACTAAATAAAAATAGGACATTGAAACAGTAGATAAAGAAAAGTTCCAAAGTATAAAAGTTCAAAGACGGACTCCCGGATAAAAGGCGGTTTCATCTAGTCTTCTTCAGTTCGTTGCCAATTTTCTTCTTAGAACAAAGCCGTTCAAGCATCCTTCTCAACTTCAGTCAAACTTCCTAACAGGAATAATCCTTCTATTCTTCTGCATACGCTAATGAATCTATGTTTTTTTTCACACTGTGTACCTTCCTTGTGAGCCTCTTGTGGCGCAGAGTGGTAAGGCATCCGTCTGAAAGCTTTGCCCATAAGGCTGGGAGTTCAATCCCAGCAGCCGGCTCAAGGTTGACTCAGCCTTCCATCCTTCCGAGGTCGGTAAAATTGAGTACCCAGCTTGCTGGGGGGTAAACGGTCATGACTGGGGAAGGCACTGGCAAACCACCCCGTATTGAGTCTGCCATGAAAATGCTAGAGGGCGTCACCCCAAGGGTCAGACATGACTCGGTGCTTGCACAGGGGATACCTTTACCTTTACCTTTTACCTTCCTTGTTGTCCAGACCTCACAAATGCCATACAACAAGCAGTCTGCGTTTCAGTCCCTAGTTAAAAAGGATCAGTCCCATCTCAGAAGTTAAGCAGGGCCGGACCCCTGATAATACCTGGATGGGAGATCACTGGGGAACTAAAGGGTTACTAGTACACAGAGGCAGGCAATGGCTAAAACCACCTTTGTATCTTTTTGCCTCTGGCCTGAATGGCCCAGGCTATTCCATCTCATCAGACTGAGGAAGCTAAGCTAGGTCAGCCATGGTCAGGACTTGGATGGGAGACCCATTCTGCACACAACAGATAATGTATTTCAATGCACTCCAGAAGTAGATTTTCCTGTTCCGCACAGCAAAATCCAGTTACCAAAGCACATTGGAAGTGTGTGCGGAATGGGCCCAGGGAAGCTCCTATGCAGAGGCAGGCACAGGGGAAGCCAGCGTTGTAGGTCTTCGACCTTGAGAGCCCTTCAGGTTTGCTGCAGGTCAAATGTGTCCTGACCACACTTTCTACCATCAATAGATGATAAGAAGGATATCTGCCTAAGACTCCAAAAGCTACTGCCAGCTGGAGAGGACAGGACTGGCCTAGGTGGAAGAGTGTTTCCTATAGGTCTGCTCTCCTGTTTTATGACTTAAGCCCATAAGTGGAGCTCAGGAATCTAGTCCTGGAAGAGTAGACTGAAGTCATTCAACACTCAACGAAACAGTCTTGCAAACTTGTTGGGCCACCCCAATGACCCCAGAGCCTCTAGGAGCCTTCCCATTCCACACAGAGCAGGGGAAACGGAGGGATGGGGGCTGCTATGAATGCTCTGCATTGTGCCGGGAGTAGGACTCGATGACCTTTGGGGTAACCTTCTAGCTGTATGTTCCAATTTATTTATTTAGATCAGCCTTTCTCAACTTTTTTAGCCTTGAGAAACCCCTGAAACAATCTTCAGGATTTGAGAAAGCCCAGAAGTGGTGCAATTAGAATATGGTGGGGAAGCAGAGATGTGGACACGCCCACCCAGGGCCCCTCCCTTTCCAACCCCCTCCGGGCCCATAACTGGCCATTGGGGGGGGGGGAGTGGGTTGACATGACCGTATATGGCACGGGTAGTCAAACTGCGGCTCTCCAGATGTCCATGGACTACAATTCCCATGAGCCCCTGCAAGCATTTGCATTTGCTGGCAGGGGCTCATGGGAATTGTAGTCCATGCACATCTGGAGGGCCGCAGTTTGACTACCCCTGCCATATATGGTCGTATCACCCGATATTTATCTTTTTAATCTAAAAAAATAATTAAGTCCCACCCATTCAAAGGCTTGTGGTCTTCCTTTTAACCCTTGCATTGCCCAGTACTTCTCTCCCTTGCCGGCAGCTGGGTGGGTCAGGTAACTAACGGGACGGTGCTTCTGTCTCTTCTCCCTCCCGCAGGCTCCCCGCCCTACGCGTGCCTGGAGTGCAGCCAGCGCTTCCAGTTCGAGTTCCCGTACGTGGCCCACCTGCGCTTCCGCTGCCCCAAGAGACTGCACGCCTCGGACAGCAGCGCGGCCGAAGAGGCCAGCGCCAAGGCCAGCAGCCCCAAGACCCCGGAAAGCGGCGGGGGCCCGCCGGGCGCCGCCAAGTACCCCGCCAAGCCCCTCCACCACGGCGCCCACCCGGCTCGCCCCCACTACGCCGGCGCGCAGGAGGGCCACGGCGGCGCCACCAAGCCCTCCACGGACTTCCACAACCTGGCGCGGGACATGGAGAACTCGCGGGAGGCCAGCCGGTCGCCGGCCGTGCGGGAGCCGTCGGAGGGCGGCGCGGAGGGCCCGGCGGGCAAAGCCAAGCGCAAGTTCCCGGCGGGAGAGGCGCCGGGAGAGGAGCGGGCGGCGGTGGCCCGCGGGCGCCTGGAGCGTCCCTTGCCGTCGTCGCCCAAGGAGGAGCTGGTGTGCACCCCGCAGCAGCAGTACCGGCCGGCGGGCAGCTACTTCGGCCTCGAGGAGAGCAGCCGCCTCTTCGCGCCGCCCAGCCCGGAGACGGGCGAGGCCAAGCGCAGCGCCTTCGTGGAGGTGAAGAAGGCGTCGCGGGGCCTCGACGGCGGCGAGGAGGAGAAGGAGCGCGGGGACGGCGCCTCGCCGGGCGGCGCGCCCTCGGACAAGGGCCTGGGCGTCGTCGGTAGCGGCGGGCGGGCCGGCGGCAGCGCCTTCTCCACGGTGCCGCCGTCGTCGCAGGCGTCGTCCGTCGGGGGCGAGGAGCGGAAGAGCGCCTTCTCGCAGCCGGCGCGCTCCTTCGCGGCCTCCTCGTCGGCCCACGTGGCGCAGCTGGTGCTGGGCCCCAAGCTGAGCGCCCTGGTGGACGGCGGCTGCCACGACGGCGCGCCGCGCCTCTACGCGCCCGACCCGCTGGCCGTCAAGCTGCAGGGGGAGCTCAACGCCGGCAGCGGCCCTGGCTCCGGAGGCGGCGGAGGAGGAGGAGCAGGTGGAGGGGGCGGCGGGGGAGGAGCAGGAGGAGGGGGCGGCGGAGGGGCCGCGGCGGCGTCGGGGGGCGGCCTGCCCAAGCAGAGCCCCTTCCTGTACGCCACCACCACCTTCTGGCCCAAGGGCGTGGCGGCGGCGGCCACGGCCCCGCTCCAGCTGCAGCTGCCGTCGGCGCTCACCCTGCTGCCGCCCTCCTTCACGTCGCTCTGCCTGCCGGCGCAGAACTGGTGCGCCAAGTGCAACGCCTCCTTCCGCATGACCTCCGACCTGGTGTACCACATGCGCTCCCACCACAAGAAGGAGTACGCCCTCGAGCCCCTGGTCAAGCGGCGGCGCGAGGAGAAGCTCAAGTGCCCCATCTGCAACGAGTCCTTCCGCGAGCGCCACCACCTCTCCCGGCACATGACCTCGCACAACTGAGACGGCGCCCCCCCCCCCGCCCCCGACGCGGCCCTCCGGCCTTCTGGAGCGCGCAACCAAGCCGGAGGGCGCGGGGGAGGAAGCGTGGGCTGAGCGACGACGGGTGCTACAAAGGGTAGACCCCTGGGTGGTGTCAGGAGGGCGCCGGGCATCGCGCGAGCGATGCGCACAGCGGTGGGTGATGGTCACCATCGAGGCCCGGTGGACGGATGGGGACCCCAGAGAGCGGGGGTCACCAAAGTGTGCGGCTCTCCAGATGCCCAATGGACTACAATGACCATGAGCCCCTGCCGCGGCAGGGGCTCATGGTCATTGTAGTCCATTGGGCATCTGGAGAGCCACCCCCGCCATAGGGTTCTCAGGGCAAGAGATGGTCGGCGGTGGTTTGCCTTTCTCTGGACCTGGGACTTCTTATCCGAGTGCTAACTAGGGCCGATCCTGTTCCGCAGTCCGGGATCTGAGCTGACCTGGCTGGCCTGGGACATCCGGAGCATAGTTGAGACAAAGAGAAGTGGTGTGCCATTGCCTCCCTTTCCGTAGCAGCCCCTGGCCCTCCTCGGTGGTCTCCCATCCAGGTGCTACCCAGAGCTGACCCCTGCTGAGGTGCCAAGATCCGAGAAGATCAGACCGTCCAGCTCCTATAGATGCACACAGAAAAGCCACCCTCAGTGAAAAGGGAGAGAACATTTCTGACAGCGTGTCCCTGATTCCCGCAGCCTTTAAAACAAAAACAAACCAGAGTCCTTGACTGGAAGCCTTCTGCCATCACCTCTGGACTTTAGCTCCACAGCTCCCGAAGTCTCCGCGGAGCGCGTATTCCAGGCAGGCCTTGGGTAACTGCAGCGGAATGATTTTCTAGCGAAATCCACCTGCGACTTCCTTGTGGTTTTCAGAAAAGCTTTAAAAAGATTTCTTTGGGGAATTAATTAACCAGAGGTTTTTGACCACTTGTTCCGGAGTAGCCAAAGGCTTCAACGCAGCTTCGGTGTGATACAGCTTGAGAATCCCTTTCCTATAGGGTCAAGAGACTTTGCAGCTGTCCCATGTATGCTCGCATGGCAGGCCTGTTGAATGGCATGGTAGTTCTGGGGGCACAGGACCTGACTGTAAACAAGGGGGTTTAGATCCAGTGGCGAGGACCAATGTCAAATATAAGGCCATGTGTCACTCGGACCTTCATCCTCCCTAAAAATGCCTGTGGCCAAAATGTGTCTCTCCAGATGTCCATGGACTACAGTGACCATGAGCCCCTGCTCTGGCAGGGGCTCATGGTCACTGTAGTCCATGGACATCTGGAGAGACACACTTTGGCCACCCTTGCACACCGGTGGCCGTTCGTCCGTAGTCTAAACAATTCTGAAGCTGCCACATCCTGAGTCAGATTTTTGATCCATCAGAGTCAGAATTGTCTACACGGGCTGGCAGGTGTCAGGCAGAGGCCTTTCACATGGCCTCCTGCCTGATCCTTTTAACTGGAGATGCTGGTGATTGAACCAGGGACCTTGTGCGTGCCAGGCAGCTGTTCTACCACCGAGCTATGGCCCCTCCCTCCAGCAAGAACGGAGAAAAGGTTTTAGACCAAAGGACCAAGGAATTAGAGGCAAAGATTTAACCAAGGACCTATCTCTCTCTCTCTCTCTCTTTTTATAAAGGATAACATCCAGGGTAACATAAAAAGTGTTTTCCATCTCCTCCTCAAAAGGGGTGCTGCTCCTTAAATGGTTGCTCATGAGTAATACAGTGGATCCTTCCTGCAGCTGACAACAGCCTAAAGCACCATCCAAGCAAGGGTTTCTTTTTGCTTTCTGTGGTTCCGTAACCGACCCTAGAATTTTATTTCCAGTGGGAATGCCTTCTGCAAACTCACCAGGCTGCTAAGGGCCATTGTGTGGCGTGGAGCCATGCCCAGGTGCTCTGTGTGTGCCACTAGGACTACATGCCTGCCGTACACGAGACCCTTGGAAAAGCAGCTTGGACACCTGGCAGTTAACAATGCTGGAGGGACAGTTTCCTGCCCTTTCATAGAGGTGGGCTCTGTGCAAAGGTGCCCTTGAAACTTGGCATCAGTTGGACAATAATGTCCATTTTTGGTCATCTGGCCAGGCCTATGATCAGAAATCTCTTGTTGGAGGGGGGAGGTTTTTGGTTAAGGGGGCAGTGGAGGCACCAATCTCCACTGAAGAGATTGTAAAGGGGAGGGTTGTACGAGGCGGGGAGAGGAGGCTGGCCAGCTGCAGGAGAGACAAACAGTGGGAGGCTTTCAAAGCAGCACATTTTTTCTAGCCCCAAGAAGAAGAAGAAGAATTGGCTTTTATACCCTGCTTGTCACTACCCAAAGGAGTCTCCAAGCGGCTTACAATCACCTTCCCTTCCTCTCCAAACAACAGACACCCTGGGAGGTGGTTGAGGCTGAGAGAGCCCTGATATTACTGAAGAAGAAGAGTTGGTTCTTATATGGTGCTTTTCTCTCCCAGAAGGAGTCTCAAAGCGGCTTACAATTGCCTTCCCTCCCTCCCCAAACAACAGACGCTCTGGGAGGTAGATGGGGCTGAAGGAGCTGCTCTGAGAGAAACATGGCCTCTGCATCACATCCCTGACTTCCTTGGTGGTCTCCCATCCAAATACGAATCAGGGCTGACCCTGCTTAGCTTCTAAGATCTGACAAGATCAGCCTGTGCTCTCCAGGTCAGGGGCTCAGCCCCCCCCCCTTTAAAGGGCATAGGGTAGTTTCCCCTTCAGCCGGTTGTCAATTCTAATTGCAAATCCAACAAATCTGCCCTCCCTCTCCCCAACCTGTTGATGGAAATCTAATGCCTGCAGATAAGTTTACCTTGCAAGAGAAATTTCTAGATCGGCAGGTGGGCTGGTTGCCCACTGACCCACTTGTCCTTTTGTTTTCCAATGCACGCATTTTCCCTTTCCAAAAAAAGTAAATAACTTTGAAAAAGTACATTTTTAAAATGTCATTATATTGCAACATATTGATGCATTTGTCATAACGTTTCTACTTAAATTATGAAGCACTTATGGTTTAGCCGTAATGAGAACTATACGTAAGGGTAAAAAAGAAATTTATTTTAGATATAAAGCAAAATTAAATAAAAAAAAACAACTTGCGGAAGAATGCATTGCTTTTCTGCATTACTTGATCGTTTCTTTTCCTCTCTCTTATCTTCTCTGCAAAAATAAATAGTAATAAAAATCCATAAAGACTTGAATCCATGTTACGTTTCCAAGGGGGAAAATGCATGTTCCTCTCGGACCAGCCGATATGGACTTTGGTGCCGGTTCTGTAAATACGGATTTCCTTTTCATACCAAGTGTCATTTTGTGCCAGTGAAATGAAGTCTGAATAGTTATGTGTTCCTTTTCTTTTCTTGGGAAAAAAAAAGATTTATTAAACTTTATAGTTTATCTGGGTATGTTGGATGCTTTGACAATAAATGACTTTATTTTCTTCAAAGCATTTGGGTGTGTTGCTAAGGTCTTCTTTTGAGAACCAGGCAATGGGAAAGGGCTGGGGGGGGGGGGACGGACGGTTATGGGTCTAATCCAGCCTTTCTCAACTTCTTTTACCCTTGAGAAACTCCTCAAACAGTCTTCAGGCTTTGAGAAACCCCAGAAGTGGAGCCATGGTACAAAATATGGTTGGGAAGCAGAGCTGTGGACACGCCCACCTGTGGCCCCTCCCCATCCAGGACCGTTATTGGCCATTTGGGGAAGTCAGGTTTAGACCATATATGATCATATCTGTTAGTAGAGTAAATCAGTCATAGATAGGCATTTTAGGATCGGGAGAAAAGGATTTATTAGGGAACGGCCATACTTTGATAGTGCAGAGGAGAGAAAGAGAGAGCCTGACTACCCGGCTCACTTGCAGAGAGAGAAGCTTCCGAGAAGAAGCAGGAAATGGGCCTAAGAGGAGCAATCTAGAGACAGACAAGAAGTAACAACAGGAGAGAGAGGTCCTGACCTCACTGGCCTAACTAATAGTCTTCTTGCTGCCCCCTTCAGGCTCTTTATCTCTTCCTATCTTTGCACACCAGACATTGCCTGTTCCAACAATATGACCCAATAAATGTTTAACACATTTTTAAAATATATATTTTTTAAAAACTCCCATTCAGGAAACCCTCCCAGGGCCATCAAGAAAGCCCAGGGTTTCACGAAGCTCTGGTTAAGAAAACCTGGTCTAGGAGAATTCCAGAGCTACCCTGTACAGTATGAATTTTGAAGAAGAAGAGGTTGTGTTTATACCCTGCTTTTCACTACCCGAAGGAGGCTCAAAGCGGCTTCCAATTGACTTCCCCTTCTTCTCCCCACAACAGTCACCCTGTGAGGGAGGTGGGGCTGAGAGAGCCCTGATATTACTGAAGAAGAAGAAGAAGAGTTGGTTCTTATAAGCTGCTTTTCTCCACCTGAAGGAGGCTCAAAGCAGCTTCCATTCACCTTCCCTTTCCTCTCCCCACAACAACCCTGTGAGGGAGGGGAGGCTGAGAGAGCCCTGAGATTACTGAAGAAGAAGAAGAAGAGTTGGTTCTTATATGCTGATTTTCTCTACCCGAAGGAGTCCTAAAGCAGCTTACAATCGCTTTCCCTTCCTCTCCCCACAACAGGCACCCTGTGAGGTAGGTGGGGCTGAGAGAACTCTGACAGAACTGCTCTGGGAGAACAGCTCAAACAGGTCTCTGACTGGCTGCATGTGAAGAAAGAGCAGGGATTCAAATCTGACATGCCAGGTTAGAGGGCGCAGCTCTTAACCACTACATCAAGCTGGCTTATGAGTCCTGTGGGGCAGGGATAGTCAACCTGTGGTCCTCCAGATGTCCATGGACTACAATTCCCATGAGCCCCTGGCAGCATTTGCTGGCAGGGGCTCATGGGAATTGTAGTCCATGGACATCTGGAGGACCACAGGTTGACTATCCCTGCGGGCGACTGTATTGGTCTGAAGCCACAACATAAAGGATGAGCCCAGAGACACTTTTACGACCAAAAAATATTTATTCAAGGTACGAGCTTTCACATGCAGGCATGACCTGGAAAAGTGTGTTTGCACATGGAAGCTGATACCAAGTATTAGGCTTTGTTGGCCTTAACGGTGCCGCTGGACTCAAACTTTGTTCTGTTGCTTGAAACCCACAGCGATCCACCTAAGTTCAGCCCTAACTCCCACCCTAAATTCAGAGTTAAGCATCAGTTGTTACTGCATACTGCGGCTTATAAAAGCAGTTGGAATTCGACCACTAAGTCACCCCAAAGTCTGCAAGGAAGCCAGGGGGGCTAACTGGAAGACGTGTGTTTTGCATCCGAAACAGGTTCAATCAGCAGAAGAATATTAGTTGCAAGACCTTCACAAAATATAAATAAAATAAAGGGGGGTGGAATTTCAGAAACAGACTAGAGTAGGAAACTGATGAATTACAAGGTGTTACAACACTCGGGATAATAAAATTCCCACAGGGCTTAACAGAGACATTGGGTTCTTATCTTGTTTCACATGCTCTTAAAGATGCCACTGGACTCAAGCTTTGTTCTCATGCTAACTTGGCAGGATTTGAACAGGACAACTCTAGAGTAACCATATGGTGGCACGCAGTCTCAGGATGCCATTTCATGCAGGTTTCCTTGGGAGTGGGTCCCAGGGAACTCAGACCTAGGCTTCTGAATGGACTTGGATGGGATGGCCAGTGGTTTGGTAATATAACGTCAGGGTAATCTGGACTTCTTAGGACTCCTTCTCCTTGCCCCATTGTTGCTTTTAAAAGCCCAAACCAGTCAGGAGTCACTCCAAAATGGCAAAAGTGGCAACCGATTCACAACCCAAAGAGAATTCAAATCGAATTTGTTCCTCTGGGCTCAATAAAAAAGGGAGCCATATCCCTACTTCTATTATAATCCAAACTAGATTTCCATTTAAAAGGGTTAACTCTGCTTCGGATAGCCCTACTACTAAGCACCTGTATTTCTAGTAGCTAGGGAGCCATTTATAAAATAACCACTACCAAAAAAAAACCCCTCTTCTCATCATGGGATGGCCAATTTCACTTCAACCAGCCCCCACCTCCCAAAAAGGGACCTTCATCTGGACCAGGGGTAGTCAAACTGCGGCCCTCCAGATGTCCATGGACTACAATTCCCAGGAGCCCTTGCCAGCATTCGCCAGCGAATGCTGGCAAGGGCTGCTGGGAATTGTAGTCCATGGACATCTGGAGGGCCGCAGTTTGACTACCCCTGATCTGGACCCTTACAGCTGGACCCCAGATGCAAGATTCGAGATTCCAGCATGCCTCTTTCCAAACCACTGGCAGCTCCCCTGGATGCACCAACCATCCGCAGCCTACTTCTGCCAGCAAGGAGTCTTGGGGGGGGAGGGCCTGGGGCTCTGGGGAGAAGACCAGATCCTCACGGTGTTTCTTCCGGGTCCCTCCTCTGACTGAAGAGGTTAATAATCCATTTCATTAGCCCTTCCTGGCAGCTAACCCCCACCCACGAGCCTCTCTTCTGGAGAACTGGGTTTGATTCCTCATTCGTCTACAGGCAGCCAGCTGGGTGACCTTGGGCCAGTCCCAGTTCTATCAGAGCTCTCTCCCAGAGTGTCTGTTGTGGAGAGACGAACCTGAGGAAACGAGTTAAGTGGGTGTTTTTGTACTGACGAATGGCCAGAGCTGTACAAAGTGCCTTGACTAGCTTGCATGGAGAAATGCTTCAAGGACCTGGTCATGTTTCTCAAGTTCCCGAAGCGATAGAGATCCGTACACTTTGGCTTGCCAGCCTCCAGGTGGGACCTGGGGAACTCCCGGAATCCTCTCCCGACTACGATCCTCAGTTCCCCTGGAGAAAAGGGTTGCTTTGCAGGGTGGACCTCTAAGGCTCCTGTCATCCCCAGGCTTCACCCCCAAATCTCCGGGTATTTCCCCACCTGAAGCTCGCAACCCCTAAGGCCAATGGATCCTAGCAGCATTTGAGGACTCAGAGCCAGTCGCAGGAGAAGGGAGCTTTGACTGGCCAGAGCTCACCCCAGTCTCGTCTCCAATCCGTTGGCAAGAGTCTCCGAACCGCCGGGCGCGCTTCAAGCGCATCCATCGCCCCGATCCTCCGTTCTGGCCTCCTCTCACACACACCGCGCAGCCCAGCGCGCTCGTTGCGCGGCCGCGCTCCAGCCCTGCGGCGGCCGCGAGTTTCCCGGCGCCCTCCCTCCGCGGCAGAACCGCCCTCCCGGCCGCTGGCAACGGCACAGGCTGAGATGCTGACTCGTTCTCCCGCGTCCACGGCCCGACCGCTGGCCAATGCCTGCCAACTCCCCGCGAACTATCGGGCCGAGAGCGACGCCGTCGCTTCTCTTCCTCGCGAGTAAGCACGGCGTACGAATGAGCAGCCCCCTCGGGGCGAGCTGCCACCGAACATGGCCAGGCGAATAAAGGGTCGAAGGCTGCCGGCGGATCCGTCGGACGTCTCTCCGCAGGCGGCTGGGCGGGCGAACTGTTCAGAAAGAAGGCGGCAGCGCCCTCTCCTGCCCGTCCGCAGATTCCCGAGGCTGAATTTCTTCCGGGCCCAAAACGCCAGACGCTCAGCCACCCCCGGCCGCCTTTCTCTCCCCCTGCTCCCCTCTGGGATTGTGGTTAGGAAGGGCAGCCTCTAATCTAGAGAATGGGGTTTGAGCCCCCACTCTTCCAGGTGCAGCCAGATGGGTGACCTTGGGGCCGTCACAGTCCCCTTAGAGCTGTTCTCACAGAGCAGTTCTATTAGAGCTCTCTCAGCCCCAGTTCCTTCACAGGGTGTCTGTTGTGGAGAGAGGAAGGGAAGGCGTTTGTGAGCCACTTCGGGTGGGGAAAAGTGGGGTATAAGCGCCAACTTATAAATAAATAACTCCTCTTGATCTTCGTCTTCTTTTGATATGTCCAGCTTTAAGCAGGAAGAGCTTTGGGGAAAGTGAATTAAAACAATAACCACACAGCGAGGTCCAGCATAGAAAAATGCATCAGTCACCCAAGAGGGGAAAATGGCCCACAAAGAAGGGCTTGAGTAGGTTTACTATGCTGGAAAAAATGGAGGCTGGGGTGGGAGATGCTGGAAGGGGGGGGGGGTCTTCCAGAAATGCTGGTGGTGACCTGAGGAAAAGGTCAAATCCCGGCCTGGATTGTTGGGTTTCAGCTAGACTCCTGTCTTCCTTTTGTTTTTAATGACGGAATTTACAAAAAGGGCGTCTCCACTGCAGCGGGAATGAAAACCAAACAAAATGCCCATCTTGACATCCCAGTCCAAAGAGAATTCACTCCCAGGGAATCGCTTAAAAAAAAAAGAAGCAAGCAACCATCTGAAAGCAGCTGAATCTGGGAGATATACCAGCCCATCTCCTCCGATTGGGGAAGCTAAGCAGGGTCCACCCTGGTCAGGACTTGGATGGGAGACAGCAAGGGAGCCCAGGGTTGCTAGGCAGAGGCTGGCGAGGGCTAACCCCCTCTGAACATTGGCTGTGAGTTGATGGTTCTTTCGACCACTGCAGACTCAGCATTCTGACCGTCTGCTTCAGTGGACAGGAGTGCTTTTTATTTCCACTGGATGGTGTAACAACTCTGTCCTCTCTTAGAGAAACAATGATTTTGCAATTGATGTAGAATCCTAGAACCCTAGAGTTGGAAGGGGCCACACAGGCCATCTGGTCCAACCCCCTGCTCTGTGCAGGATCAGCCTAAAGCCCCCAGGATAAGTCTCTGTCCAGCCGCTGCTTGAAGACCGCCATTGAGGGGGAGCTCCCCACCTCCTTAGGCAGCCCATTCCACGGCTGAACTATATAGGAATTATCTCCAAACTAAAGAGATCAGTTCCCCTGCTTTGGAAGGTGGACTCCAGAACATTGCACTCCATTGAAGTCCCTTCCCGCTGCAAATCCCACCCACTCCTGGCTCCACCCCCAAAGCCTCCAGGTATTTCCCAACCCGGAGCTGGCAACCCCACATGTGTGAGAGGTCCCCACCAGAAGCCCCAGGCCTCCTCCAAGTCTGCTGACGCTGCCCCCCTCAACTTCCTTCCATCCTTCCTTGCTTCCTTGCTCTGCACGTGGGACTCAGTAGATCCGTGTGGCCCCTTTCCGTGGCTCCTCCAAGGCCTCTCCCTGTTCTTTCCAAGACGTGCCCGGTTGCCTCTTCCTGTCCTTCCCTTTGCTTATCAGCTGTGGCGATGACGGGACACATCAATCTCCTACCCCCACCCCCACCCCCACCCCCCAACATTCAGCTTCCTGATACATGTGAAAAATTAGATGCTGGCCTAAAAATAGCTCCGTCCTGTGCCTAAAAGCATACACATATATCATCATATAAATAGTTTGGAGGGCTCCTATGTGTGAAGTCATCCCAGCCAGTTAAAATGCAGGCTGGCAAACAGGGTAAGAGGAAGGCAGAAAAGCCATTCAGCTCGCAGCCTTGCTGGTTGTCTTTAGTCGAATTAGTATTATTTAATTGCATTTATGTAAATAGAGCCTTTCGATTTTTAATCTCCTAATCTAGCCTTTAGCAACGTTTGGACCAGGGGTAGTCAAACTGCGGCCCTCCAGATGTCCATGGACTACAATTCCCAGGAGCCCTTGCCAGCATTCGCCAGCGAATGCTGGCAAGGGCTCCTGGGAATTGTAGTCCATGGACATCTGGAGGGCCGCAGTTTGACTACCCCTGGTTTGGACCATGGAGGATCCCCTGAAAGGGGTTTTCAGGTTTCAGGCCTCCCAGATGTGATGTCAGCTGGCCACGCCTCTCTGCCGTGCTCCCCCATGTCACAGGAGGTGCCAACATGCCCCATGTTAACTGGCACCGTGTTAACCCCTGTTGGCTTTTGGCTGACAATCAGAGAACCTGCTGGCTGCACAACATACATGGAATCAATCAATCAATCAATCAATCAATCAGTCAAACAAACAGTTCTTCTCAGGACTACTGGAGAAAAAGAAGAAGAGTTGGTTTTTATACCCTGCTTTGCACTGCTTGAAGGAGTCTCAAAGTGACTTCCAATTGCCTTCCCTTCCTCTCCCCGCAACAGACACCCTGTTGGCAGCCCTTGTCCCTGCTTGCTAAGAAATAAGAAAAGTGGAACAAAGATCCTTGGAGTTTCGACCCCGCCAGTTGCCTCAGTTTGCAATGACATACAAAGAAGAAAAAGAGTTAGGTTTGGAGACAAATGCTGCAAATACCATGGACAGCCGAAGTTACAAATAAGACAGTTTTAGAGAGAAGCAAACCAACTATGTCATTAGAAGGCAAGATATTATGGTCACCAGCAGGTCTCATGTGGCTACAAGTGCCTTACAATCACCTTCCTTCCCCCCCCCCACAACAGATACCCCTGTGAGGTAGGTGAGTCCAAGAGAGCTCTTAGAGAACTGTGACTGGCCCAAGGTCACCCAGCAGGCTGCATGGGCATTCAAACCAGGCCCCCAGTGCCCCACGAGAATGCCATTTAGGTCTGTATGGTTCTTCTGTACAGGCAAAGGAACTGCAGTAAGGCCAGGAGATGCTCATATTTTTAACTGCGGCAAAGTCTACTTCACAAAGGTCAGCAAGGATTAGGACTGATTAAGAGACCCCCATTGCAGTATAGCAGATAAGGGTGGCTGGGCATCCAGGAGACATGGCATAGAAGCTCCCTGGGTGATCTCAGCCAGTCCAGTTCTCTCAGCCTGACCTACCTCGCAGGAGCGTTGGAAGATAAAATGGAAATGAGGCTGAAGGATGCCAGCCACCTTGGTTCCCCATCTAGGGAGAAAGGCTGGGTAGAAAGAATCTTATGCATTCATTCAGCTTGCCTGTTGCCCATCTTGCTGTGAGGCCAAAGGGCCCTTCATACAACGACAAACGTTGTGTGTTGTAGCCGTCCGAACAACCAAAGTCACTTCCTCTCTCTCTTCAAAGAGTCCAAAGGCACTTCTGGTCTCAAATCCAGATGTTCTACCGCAGACGATCCAGACTACCCCTCTGGAACTACCTTCAAAGAGCAGCTTTGCTATAGCGACAAAATGCTTAACAGGGGCTGAAAACAGAGCCTTGCTCCCTGAAGACACAAGAGGCCTTTATTTTTGCAAAGCAGGAAAGACTACACGATCCATAAGACAGCGCTGCAGGCCCTTAAACGAAGCCTGCAGCCTCCAGCCCCCCAAAAGAATTTTTCCTGGGGAAACAGGAGAGCTCAAGAAGGCCGTTTTCTTTTGAAATTGCTGCATCGCCATCTAGTGGGGAACTGGAGTCCTTCCTCTCTTCGTTTCCATCACGGCCTGCTCAGTGATGGGCAGTAGGAGTAGTCAACCTGTGGTCCTCCAGATGTCCATGGACTACAATTCCCATGAGCCCCTGCCAGCAAACGCTGGCAGGGGCTCATGGGAATTGTAGTCCATGGAAATCTGGAGGACCACAGGTTGACTACCCCTGCAGTGCACATTTTAAAACATATCTGATCGTATTACAGTCATTGCGTCTGTCTGTTGGCATTCATAACGACGGCAATCCTGCCAAGCAAACTCCATTGGGGGACTGGATCAAACCGTGGTGGAATTAAAACTAAGCATGGTGAGCATAATTGTCGGCATGCCATTCCGTGAACAATTTGACCTGCCTTGCAGGGATGTTATGAAAGCCAAAGGGAGGCGAGAAGGGCTGTGTATGCCACCCTGACCTCCTTGGTGGGGTAAAAATGTACCTTTTGAATGGGAAGAAACAAGAGAAGAATTCACACACATTTTAATGGGGTCAATGAGAACCAGCTTGGTGTAGTGGTTAAGAGAGGTGGCATCTTATCTAGAGAACTGCGTTTGTTTCCCTACTCTTCTACAGGCAGGTAGCTGGGTGACCGTGGGCAGTCACCGTTCTCTAAGAGCTCTCTCAGTCTCACCTACCTCACACAGTGACTGTTGTGGGGGGAAGAAGGCCATTGTAAGCCTCTTTGAGACCTGCTGGGTAATCTTGGGCCAATCAAAGTTCTCTCTGAGCTCTCTCAGCCCCACCTGCCTTATAGGGGTGAGGAAGGGAAGGTGACTGTAAGCCACTTTGAGACTTCTTTAGATAGTACCAAAAAAAAAAACAGCTCTCCTCTCTTCTCAGTGCTAGTGACAACCCAGAAACCGGAGAAGGGCTCAGAACGGCTTGAAAAGACAGGGTGTTTCTGCACCTTGGAAACAGACTGCAGAAACTATGCCGAATTGCATGCTCTTCCGCTGCAATGAATTATTGACCGGTGCAGCAGTCGGGTTACCTTGCCTCGGAACGGAACGCAAAGAGTCTTTGACAAGCCCACGGCGGCTGTGGAAGCGTCCGCTCGCTGAAGCCGGTTAGGGCTGTGGAGCTGCTCGGCGTGTCGGCCTGTTTCCCAATGCAACAGGCCCATGTTTGTATACAGTTCCGCAGCCAGGGCCCGCTGACAAAATTGTAACTGACAGGTATGTAGGCCCAGGAGGAAGTGGGGATTATCGGAACGTCTCTTGCCTCTTCCCTTGGCTGAACTTACTCTGGGGTGACTCACGTTGCAGCCCAGCGTTTCCGGTTACACACACCGGACCGAAATACACCCAGCGTATAAAAATATCCCCGCTGGCCGGTCAACTCGATTTGCCCAGCCTCGTCGTTAGGAATGGCAAAGGTAAGGGGAATTTGTCGTGAGCCAAGAGGGGGTGTGTGTGAGTGGTTATTTTGAGCCGGGGTCGTGGCCTCTAAAGGCCCTGAGCTTTTTCCGTTTCCCATGTCTTGCTTGAGGTTGGGACGAATTTCCTCCCCCCCCCCCCCAATTCACACAGTGCTGGACAGTCACTGAAATCAAGTTTAAAACATGCATTCAAAATTAATTCACTCCCACCCCTTTGGGAAACTCTTCCAGGGCTGCCAAGAAACCCCAGGGTTTCCTGAAACACTGGTTGAGAAAGCCTGCCATAGACCATCGGGGATTTGAACCCAGGACTCTCTCATCCCGATCTTCACATTGGCTCAGTATGAAAGGAAATCCAGGCCTCATGTTCTGAAGACTCATTGGTGATGTCAGGTAGCTTCAACGGCTGGGAACTCCCAGCCGTCTCACCTGCTGTTGTTTGTGGCTTCTCCTCTAAGGACTCCTCCTCTTTCTCTTTGGTGCCTTTTGGTTGCATGGAGACTTAATTAAGCCTTCCGCAGAGCCTGCCTCTCCAGAGACGCCTCCCGGTCTCTCTCCCCATCTGCCGGAACGACATTAGCAGATCACAGCTGGGCACTTGAGAATGAAAATGAATGAGGTGTACGCCTGGGCCTTCCAGATGTCTTACCGAGTAGCTTTCCGACTCACTTAACGGAGAAATAAAAACCATGCAAGCACTTCCAGCATGTTCCCATGCAGGGCTGGGTGAACCGGTCGACTAAATGCAGGGCAAGCGAGGACGGGACCTCTGTTCTGAACACTTCTTTGCCAGAAAAGCTGGCCCCATCCCCTCACACTCCCTTCGTTAATCTCAGTGTCTTGAAGAATTGCCCAACAGGCAGAAATTCAGCAGGGGCAGTGTGCTGTGAATCCACAGGTTCGCCCATTTATTGGGGCTTTCACAGTCAGATGCACCTGGGTGTAGTCTACATGGGGCTTTTTAACCACTCCCAGTTCAAATGAATCCCTCCTGTCTACACTGAATTTGATTTCCACTTTGATTTGGGGCACTTAAATTTTCCCTCTGCAACAGGAATGATTGGTTCGTGGTGACCCTACCTTTCACCCGCGATTTCCTGGAGTGGATATAAGTCTCGATATTAGAAGAATTGGCATCAGCAAGTGTGCAGATTTCTGCTTTTTGCAAATTAACTCCCTTCTCCCTGCCTTGTAGCAAAGCAGTCTTCCCTGATTGGCCAGCATTGTTTATTGCTGTGGTTCTCAGCCTGGAGGTCGGGAATCCTTTGGGGGTCGAACGACCCTTTCACAGGGGTTGTGGCAGGGCAAGCACCTTGGCTGGGGGGGGGGCTCCAACTGCACAACAACCTTGCGGGGTAGATCGAGATAGAGTGTTTGTCTGTCTGGAGCAGCGGAAAAGAGCGAGATCGGCATGGTGAGACAAGAGGCAGAACTGAACTGAGAAACTCCGGGGGAAAACCCCAATTGATATACAATCACGAACAATGGATCTTCACACCATTGGTCAGTTTTGGTTTAATTACTATGAAAGAACCCTTGCCTAATTTTATCGTTGGGGGTCACCACCACATGAGGAACTGGATTAAAGGGTCGCGGCATGAGAACCACTGGTTTAGGATCTCTTTATTATATGTCACATGTCTCGTGTAGCCAGGAGATGTGGCAGCCGGGCAAGGGGCATTCGGAGATGGCTCGCCTGACCTCTAGTGTTCTTTGGAGGAACTGCCCCCCAAATCCTTGGAGGTCTCCCATCCAAATACTGGCCAGAACCAGCCCCACTTCTCTTCTGAAATCTGAAAGGATTGGGCTTCCCGGGCCCACAGTATCGAATGAACAAGGAAGAATGGGGGTTATTCATGGGTTTTGTAGTCATACTTCCAGGAAAAAAACCCATTAGATGGCAATGCGGCCCTGAAATAACTTCCGACTATATTAATAATTCACCGCCAGCTGAATAGCAGCGATTCATTCCCCGTACATAAGCGTCCCTCGAAGATGCAGCCCCCCCCCCATGATAATGCATATTCTCGCAAGGGCTCCATTTCAGCAATTAGCAAGCGAGAATTCGACTGGAAATGGAAGACATTTCGGGACATTGTCGTGATCGCTGTCCGACGCTATTAATAGGGAGCACTCCCCTCTTTGGGTGAACGTGGACTCCACCTGCTCGGCTTGCGTTTAATCCAAGGCAAATGACATTTGATCAACAGCAAGCCCTCTAGCAACGGTCTGCAAGAATGTTTCGTGGTGAAATCTTCGGCAAACCTGATTGGGAAGTGGGCTTCGTAGATGGCTGAGAGCCTCCTTGTTTTCAGTCATATTTCCGAGGCTGTCTTCACGGTACAGCCAGCCACCATATCAAGGGCTGGTCGAAACAAGGGGAATAGGCTAGATCTTCACCTAGGCTAGATCTTCACCTAGGTCAGTGATGCTGAATTCACCTGTTGAATGAATTAGGGTTGCTATGCTCCAGGTGGGCCTCAGAGATCTCCCAAGAGCCGGCTCGGTGTTGTGGTTAAGCGTGTCAGCTTCTAATCCGGCGAGCCGGGTTTAATTCCCCGCTCCTCCACATGCAGCCAGCTGGGTGGCCTTGGGCTAGTCCCAGTCCTGTTGGAGTTGTTCTCACAGAGCAGTGCTCTCAGAACTCTCCCCCCACCTTACAGGGTGTTTGTTGTGGGAAGCTGATTGTAAGCCACTTTGAGACACTTTTGGGTAGTGAAAAGCAGGGTATAAAGTCCAGCTCTTCTTCTGCAAAACTGCTCACCGGGTGACAGAGATTAGTTCCCCTGGAGAGAAATGGCTGCCTTGGAAGGTGAAGTCTGTTGCTACGACATCCCCCAGACTCCTCCCCAAACCTCCAGAAATTTGCCAATGTCAATGGCTCTTCGGGGTCTCAGGCAGAGGTCTTCCATAGCATCTCCTACCAGATCCTTTTATCAGGAGATGCCGGGGATTGAACCTGGGGCCTTCCACATGCCAAGTGAAGGGTCTGCTAGTGACCCAGCTCCATGTGAACAGTCCAGCTCCTTGCAACCTGATCTGGTGGACAGGCAGCATCACTTTCCCCACATGCCGGATGCTTCAGATGGACCAGATTGACACATGGAACTGCATATGCCCCCTGCACACGTGTATTTCTGCCAGCCCCCAGAAGCTGTTCACAAAGGCACAGATGCCAAGGTTACACCGGCTAACTTACTGCCAGATAGTAGAACAACGCATGAAAGAAGGCAACCAGCTGAGAGGGGGGAAAACTGCTTATGACAAATTGATAACAGGTGATAGAAAGCATTTGGTTCCCCACTCCTCCACATGCAGCCAGCTGGGCGACCTTGGGTCGGTCACAGTTCTCTCAGAGCCCTCGCAGTTTAACTACCTCCCAAGATGTCTGGGAAGGAATAGGCAATTGTAAACCGCTTTGAGACTCCTTCGGGTAGTAAAAAGCAGGGTATAAAAAACAGCTCTTCATCTCTTCTACAGCAGATCTCCGAACACCTTTAGGAGGGAAGTATCACAACCCTACTGTGCCCCCACCTCTGTCCTCAGCTGCTGCCCACAAATCTCCAGGAGTTGGCAACCCTTTTATTTGACAATGCAATCTGTGTCCCCCCCCCCCAAATAACAACATCTAGATTTTTCTGGACCGCAATAGGATTTCTATAATTGCCTACATAGAAAATCTGGAAGAAGAAGAGTTGGGTTTTTGTACTCTGCTTTTCACTACCAGAAGGAGTCTCAAAGCGGCCTTACCTTCGCATTCCCTTCATCTCCCCTGTGAAGTAGCTGGGGTGGAGAGAGCTCGGAGAGAACAGTTCCATGAGAACAGCTCTAACAGGACTGTGACTGGCTCAAGGTCACCCAGCTGGGTGCATGTGCATGAGGAGTGGGGACTCCACCCCAGTTCTCCAAATTAGATGCCTCCGCTCTTTACCACCAACCATCCCGATGCAGCTAGCAAGGGCTTATGGGCAATGGAGACTCCAGGGAAAGTTTCCCCAAGGAACACAGCAGGCCATTCAAAGCAGACAAACATTTGCAAGAGCCACACAGGGGGGAAGTTCTTCTGCCAGACATTACCTCACCCCCTGGAACGTGGCAACAATACCGCTGAGATCTGGCCTCAGGCGGGGTGGCGGAGGGAGGGGGGGCGGTGCCTGCCGGCTCAGGATGAGGAAATTGTCACAAAACCGCCATGTGGTGATCAAACCGCGTCCTTCGCTGTGGGGTGGAGCACCTTGTAGGATTTGCTCGAAATTCAAAGCCAGTGTCCTTTTGTGTCGTTCTTTGGTTTGCCCATTGTCGGGTTGCCAGCTCCTCTTTGGGAAATTCCTGGAGATTTGGGGGTGGAGCCTGAGGAGGGTGGGGTTTGGGGGAGGGGAGGGGCTTCAGCAAGTTATCATGCCATGTGTTATCCACCCTCCAAAGTAGCCATTTTCTCCAGGGGGACTGATCTCTGCCATCAGTTCACATTCCAGGAGATCGTAAGAACATAAACACAGAAGCAGAGCCCTGCTGGATCAGGACAGTGGCCAACCAGTTCCTCTGGAGCAGGGGGAGTCAAACTGCGGCCCTCCAGATGTCCATGGACCACAATTCCCAGAAGCCCCTGCCAGCGAATGCTGGCAGGGGCTTCTGGGAATTGTGGTCCATGGACATCTGGAGGGCCGCAGTTTGACTACCCCTGCTCTGGAGGGCCAACCACAGGGCATGGAGGCCGAGGCTAAATATACGCCTGCTCCGATGCCCCCTGCAGGACACCCTTTATATTTTGCTCAATTGTGCACAAAGTGTATTCCAATATTATGTTAATTGATTTTAAACAACACTAAGCTCCATTTAGGTTAATTTTTGTCTTTTGCAGGGTGCTTTCGGTGAATGGGCAGGGAAGAGGAGCAGCTTTGCCACAGCGTGGCAAGATGGCGCATGCACAGTGTTTGTGAGCTGGGTGCAAATTTTCCTGGGAATCATAGAATCATAGAGTTGGATGGGGCCATGCAGGCCATCTAGTCCAACCCCCTGCTCAACGCAGGATCAGCCCAAAGCATCCTAAAGCATCCAAGAAAAGTGTGTATCCAACCTTTGCTTGAAGACTGCCAGTGAGGGGGAGCTCACCATCTCCTTAGGCAGACTATTCCGCTGCTGAATTAGGATCTCACAGCCAAGCAGCCCCCAAATGGGGCATGGCCAGGGGCTAGGGACAGGCCTGGAGAACAAGCTCTTGTCCCCTGGATAGAGAGAAACAGGCTGTTGATGCTTTTCATGGCGTCGGGGAATGGGGGAAGCATCTGCAGGAGCATGCATGTGCAACGTGTTTATGATTCCTCTTCCAAGCCGTTCTGAATGCTAAAAAAAGAACATTTTTTGCACATTAGAGGATGCTGGTTTGCGATCAAGTTGCAATCCAAACAGAGTGGTGACCAAACGTCCTGTTATTGTTAACTAAAAATATTTTTACTTGGGGGGGGGGAGGCACTGAGATAGCCTCCCTAAATCTAGAAAGTCATGTACGAATGCGCTTGTGGCTTTGCATTGTGCAGTAACAAAACCCCCAAGCCCACATTCTCAGTGGGCTCCAGTGTCCCTTTGCTGTATTCACATGAAACTCATTCAGTAATCGAATCTCCTATGACACTTTTACAACTAAGAAGCATCAGGGAGGGGGTTTTTATACCCCGCTTTTCTCTCCCCGAAGGAGTCTCAAAGCAGCTGACAATCGCCTTCCCTTCCTCTCCCCACAACGCACACCCTGTGAGGTGGGTGAGGGCTGAGAGAGCCCTGACAGAACTGCTCTGTGAGAACAGCTCTTACAGAACTCTCACTAGCTCAAGGTCACCCAACTGGCTTCCTGTGCAGGAGGAGTGGGGAATCACACCTGGCTCTTCAGATTAGTGGCCACCTCTCACTGCCCTGGCTGTCAGGTGCGTGGCTTGCATGTGTAGACAACGGGCCATGGACTCATGAAGAAGAGTTGGTTTTTATAGCCCATTTTTCTCTCCCCGAAGGGATTTCAAAGCAGCTTGCAATCTCCTCCCCATCGTCTCCCCATGAGGGTTTCACAGGTAAGTCTGGCCATGAATAAGCTGATGAGGTTTGGTCTGATCCAGCAGGAGGTAGCCTCATCCAGAACTGAGGAAGGAAGTCATTCATAGGGCTGCCATAAGTCAGAAGCAGCCAGGTAGCATGTGCCTCTTCCAGACATTCTATACTGGAAGATCTGCCGTTTGCATGATTGAGCAGAATATAAAGACTGTCCTGCAGGGGGCATCGGAAGAGATGTGCATTGAGCATGATTCGCATAGAAACCTCCTGATGGTTTTCAAATCCTGTCTTAACAAGACACATCCTGCTCCTTGACGCACACTTCCTCCCGGCTTGCCTCCAGAACAACAGTTGAGCAGAAGAATGACTGCAGACGACAGCTGGAACAGCCAGTCAGGTCTCTTATCTCCTCTTTCTATACATAATTGTTTCCCTTCATCAATAAAACTACTTTATTCTGTAAGCCAGCTTGGTGTCGTGGTTAAGACTTCTAATCTCCTAATCTGGCAAGCTGGGTTTGTTTCCCCGCTCCTCCACGCGCTGCCAGCTGGGTGACCTTGAGCTAGTCACAGTCCTGACAGTGCCGTTCTCACAACAGCAATCCTATCTGAGCATTCTCAGCCCCACCTCCCTCACAGAATGTCTGTCGTGGGGAGACGAAAGGAAAGGTGTTTGTAAGCTGCTTTGACCCTCCTTCAGGTAGTGAAAAGCGGGATGTAAAAACCCAGCCCTTCTTCATCCAGTGTGGTCATTTTTTCCCCCAGGTGAACTGATCCCTATTGCCTGAGATCATTTGTAATCCCAGGAGAGCTCCGGCTACCTGGAGACTGGCAACCCCAGTGGCTGAATTACAAGAAAGTCTCACAGGCACTTGTTGCAGCTGCAAATTGCCCCCACGCCCACCTGGTTTCCTTCCCTGTAGCCCTGAGATGTGCAAGCCAATCTCTTCCCCCCTGTGTCTCATGTTTTGTTCCAGCTCCACAGCATTCTGCAGCTCCTGCTTCAGTCAAGCCCTTCGACCATCAGCACAGCATAGGCTGAAGCAGACCAGCCCCCAGAGTCAATAGGTCTCCCCGCGATGGTAACCCGAATCTAAGGCCCCGCTAATTAATTCCAGAAGGGTGGACAACTTAATGCTTCCAGATTTATACGCCCTGAAAGTCAGCCCCCAAAGCACCTGTTAGGAGCCAGAGGAGATGAAACGGCCTCCCGGGTGACTCCTGCTCTCTTTAAAGACTCTCAGCAATGCCAGGAATTGCGGGTCGGAGAAAAGCGACGAAAAATGCAAACCTGTGTCTAGCATTTCAAAGCCGGGCTTTGCGGCAGGAGCTGAACCTGCTGCCCTGAGGCAGAGCCTCCCCGGGCAGCCCCAACTGTTCAAAGGACAATGGGACAGCTACTCGACTCAAGAGTACAGGGGGCAGCTGGATGCATAAGCCCCCTGTGATTTCAGAAGCGCAGCTCAATCAGGGACACAGAGATCCCTAACCAGTAAGGCCAGCAGCACAGAAGCCACCTCTGAGTTGGTATGCAGTGGACAAAAGAACATTCACTTTATCATTGTTTGTCTCAGGTATGGAACAATGTTTTCAAGACGGCAGAAGTCACCAGGTATCAGCTTGTTTGGAGGCTCAGCGAGGGCAGCTGGCCAGCTTCTTGTAGCCAAACACAGTGAAGCTGATTCAGCTATTCGGATGCAGCGTTTCCACACCAGTGCTCTTAGAAATCCACAATTCAAGGCTTTTCTGCATTCTCCATCCCCTTACATTCCTGTTTCTGAATTGTGTTTTTCCTCCTGCTCCCTCTAGTGGTCAATCCAATATTACACTAATGTATGTCCGGCATGTCTCACTGCAGGATTTTTAATGCCAGACATACACCAGTGTAATATCAAATAAACCACCAGAGGGTGCAAAACATGTGTGGAACAACACTGCCCACCCACCCTGCTACCCTCCTGAAACTCTAACTAGGGCAATTTGTTTTATAATTTGAACTTGTTATATAAGCAGTCTCAGTGACATGCATAAAAACCTACAGAATTTATTTGTGGAATTTGGATTTGTTGGAGCCTCTCAACTCCCCCCCCCCCAGGCTGTAGAACTGTACTAACTATACTCTGAGAAGACCCACGTTGAGCCTCTGTCAACCCTTGTCACCATCGTGGTGGGCGTGAGAAGTGCTGTTGAGTTGGAGACAGTTTATGATGACCCCTTGGGGGATTCAAGGTTAGTGGGAAACAAACCAGTGGTCCATCTAGTCCAGCCTCCTGTCACACAGAGTGACCAACCAATTCCTCTGGAGGGCCAACCACAGGGCATTGAGGCTGAAGCCTGCATATGAACATCAGAAGATCCCTACTGGATCAGATTAACTGTCCATCTAACCCAGCCGGCCCAGCCTCCTGCCTCCTGCAGTGGCCAACCAGTTCCTCTGGAGAGCCAACCACAAGAGGGCATAGAGGCTGAAGCCTTCCTAAGAACATCAGAAGAGCCCTGCTGGATCAGACCAGGGGTCCATCCTGTCTCACACAGTAGGCAGCCTGTTCCTCTGGAGGGCCAACCACAGGGCACAGAAGCTAAGGCCTTCCTCTGCTGTTGCCTCCTGGTTCTGGGATTCAGAGGTTGACTGCCTCTGAATGCAGAGGCTCTCTTTAATCTCTGCGCAGCAATATTCTCTGTGCAGAATGGAGTTCATAAAATCACAGAGTTGGAAGAATCAGAATCACACAGAGCTGGAAGAGATCACAAAGGTCCATTCAGTCCAGCCCCCCTCCCCCCACCACCTTCTCAGGGATTTGCAGTTCTCCTTCCTGAAAGCATCAGCTGCTGCAGCCAGGGAAAGGTGCCCGAGGAAGCCCGCTGGTGCAATTTGATCCACATTCTAGTGCCCCTGGAAGGCATAACTTCTGACCTTCAGAGTGCTCATGAGGCAAACAAGGGGAAGCGGGCTCCAACGTCCTTGCAGCCGGCTGCTCAGGGGCTATAGGCGCCCCCAGATCTCCTTTCTCCCAAGCAGAGCTTCAGGGCATCTGAAACTCACGCATTGGATGGGGATCATGGCCCTGCCGTTTTCAGCACCAGCAGTTTGTTTGGGGCTTCTGTTGAGGCAGGGGCCATTCTATCTGGACAGTGCTAACCCAAGGGCCGAGATGCAGGTTCAACGGTCTGGGAGAACGTGCATGGGGGGCGGTGTTCGTGAAAAGGGCCATCAAGACTATGTATTTTATTTAGGCACTTAATGATCTCCAGATCGGCCCTCCCTGCAAGCAAGCTTGGGGTAGTTTGCAATCAAGATAGGTTGAGGGACTTGGGAATGTTCAGCCTGGAGAAAAGGAGGTTGAGAGGGGACATGATAGCCCTCTTGAAGTATTTGAAAGGTTGTCACTTGGAGGAGGGCAGGATGCTGTTTCTGCTGGCTGCAGAGGAAAGGACACGCAGTAATGGGTTTAAACTTCAAGTACAACGATATAGGCTAGATATCAGGAAAAAGTTTTTCACAGTCAGAGTAGTTCAGCAGTGGAATAGGCTGCCTAAGGAGGTGGTGAGCTCCCCCTCACTGGCAGTCTTCAAGCAAAGGTTGGATACACACTTTTCTTGGATGCTTTAGGATGCTTTGGGCTAATCCTGCGTTGAGCAGGGGGTTGGACTAGATGGCCTGTATGGACCCTTCCAACTCTATGATTCTATGATTCTATAAAACACAGTTAAAGGTAAAGGTATCCCCTGTGCAAGTACCGGGTCATGTCTGACCCTTGGGGTGACGCCCTCCAGCGTTTTCATGGCAGACTCAAAAGTTTGCCAGTGCCTTCCCCAGTCATTACCCTTTGCCCATCAGCAAGCTGGGTACTCATTTTACTGACCTCGGAAGGACGGAAGGCTGAGTCAACCTTGAGCCGGCTGCTGGGATCAAACTCCCAGCCTCACGGGCAGAGCTTTCAGAATGCATGTTTGCTGCCTTACCACTCTGTGCTACAAGAGGCTCAGTAAAAACACAGTTAGAACCAGTTAAAAAACAGATGGTCTGAAATGGTGGGGGGGGGTAGTAAGAAGAAGGAGGGAGAACTGTATTATTAAGACAGCCCTGGCTTCGACCGTACGCTTGGCGGAAGTGGGCATTTTTACAGGCCTCACAGAACTTCGCCAGCTCAGTCAGGGCCTAGATCTCAGCTGACCACTGGTTTCAGCATGTGGGGCCAGGTTGAACGTCTTTGAGGCCAGGTTTACCAATCTATGGCGACCCCCCACTGGGGTATCCA
Organism: Paroedura picta; assembly: GCF_049243985.1. Taxonomy (NCBI): domain Eukaryota; kingdom Metazoa; phylum Chordata; class Lepidosauria; order Squamata; family Gekkonidae; genus Paroedura; species Paroedura picta. The sequence goes on along the minus strand of NC_135378.1, from coordinate 80,046,951 downwards.
AGGCAAGATGTGTTAGGGACACCAGTGTCCCGATTTTACGGCTTATCTCCAGACGTCAGATCAGTTGTCCCGGAGGAAACGGAGTCCACCTTCCATAGTCCTATCCCCTCCTGAGATCCCTCCTTTCCCATGACTGGATCTACCCCCAAAGTCTCCAGGTATTTCCCCAACCCAGAGCTGGCAACCCTAAGAGACATTCAGAGATGTTTTGCCATTGTCTGCCTCCACATGACAACCTGGGACTCCTTTGGAGGTCTCCCACCCAAGTCCTAACAGGGGCCGACCCTGCTTAGCTTCCACGACCCAATGAGAAACCTGGCATACACCTTCTCTACCTTGGGGTAGAGAAAAGCGGCATATAAGGACCAACTCTTCTTTTTCTCCCTTCGTCCTTCTTCCGATGGTGGCTTGGGCTTTATTTCCAAGCAGGCTCTTTCCAGAAAATGCTTCTCGGCCTCTTCCCTTCTCCCCCTCCCCACCGGCCCCCCCGCGCTGTCTTAAAAGGATCTGGTCATAATCTGTCAAGCACATGAACCGCTAGATGATTGGCGATCCTCAAATCCGTTCCGCTCTATTCTTTTCCGAAAGGAATGTCTCCGATCTGACAACACTCAGACCCGCGTTCACAGATGTTGTGGTCCTGCTTTCTCGGGGAGGGCGAGGTGGTGCTTTTTTGACGTCTTCCCGTCCAAAGTCAAGGAGCTCTCGTTGAGTCTCCCATCTGTCCAGGCAGGAGCTGTCTAGTTCTCTCTATCCAGCATGATGCTGAAGTGGCTTCTGGTCTGCACCTTGATGGTCTCCATCGGACCACTTGTGGCTCCTCCTGACAGGTGCGTCTCTGAACCCCTACCCTCCTGGGGTTCCCTTTTCCTCACCTCCTTCCAAACCAAGCTAATTTGTTCAAACTTATTGCACTGATAGAGCTATGTGCCAGTAGGGAATGGACACCGTTCCTGTGGGTTCATCTGGCACTTCCCTCCGAGGCGTGCCTGCCATCAACTTCTCCATTGGTCACCAAGCCAAGGCAACCTGTGGCTATTATTGTTCCTTGGCCTTCAGCAGGGTGTTTACAGGCTTTGGAAGTCCGGACGAGGGGAGGGGAGAGGTCAGGGAAGGGCGCCTGGGGGGAGGGAAGGGAGCAACGCGGGATGTAATGTGGGGCCAGAGCAAGGGGTGGGGGCAGAACCTTTAGAACAGGGGTAGTCAACCTGTGGTCCTCCAGATATCCATGGATTACAATTCCCATGAGCCCCTGCCAGCAAATGCTGGCAGGGGCTCATGGGAATTGTAGTCCATGGACATCTGGAGGACCACAGGTTGACTACCCCTGCTTTAGAAGGCTTCCATTTCTGTAGTTGGTGTCTCCAATTGGTCCGACCAATCCTTCAAGAGGGCCACGACTCTCCAGCAGAGAGTCAGATTTGTATTCGATGAATTTGCATTTATCTATTTATGAACACATGAAGCTGTCTTCTCCTGAATCAGACCCTTGGTCCAGCAAAGTCAGTACTGTCCACTCAGACTGGTAGTGACTCTCCAAGGTCTCGGGCAGAGGTCTCCCGCATCCCTTTTGCCGGATCGTTTAACTGGATACGGCAGGGATTGAACCTGGGACTTTCTTCATGCCAAGCAGATGCTCAGCCACCGAGCCACGGCCCTTCCCACTTATATCCTGCGTTTCTCCCTGGTTGGGACTCCCAAGCGGCACAGGATATTATTCTCCTGTCTTCCGTTTTGTCACAATACCCCTTTGAGGTAGGCCAGGCTGAATGTTTGTGACGTGCCCAAGGCCAGCCAGCAAGCTTCCATGGTGCAAGTGAGGATTCAAACCTGGGTTGTCCAGGAGTCTACTCTGACTCTCTTGTCTTCTATGATCCCCTGCCAGCATGGCCAATTGGCAAAGGCTCCTGGGAATTGTAGTCCATGGACGTATAGAGGGCCAAGGTTTGGCCACCAGCTCTGTTTGGGAGATCTCAGCTGTAATCCCTGGTCTCAGTTGCTCAAACAAACCATCAAAAATTAGCAAAGGTCTTTCTGTGTGTTCCCCTGGGGAGCTGAGGTGGCTCACTGGAAAGGCCTATGTGTGCGGAAGGTCCCAGGTTCAATCCCCCAGTTAAAAGGACCACGCAGGAGTTGATGTGAATGACCATTTACCTGAGACCCTGGAGTGCCTCTGCCAGTCTAGGTAAACCATGACTGACCACCTTTTTGATTATGTTCTCCAGAGAACATTGAGGTCAAGAGAGATCAACCAGCTGAGATCCCTGGCCCTAAAGAAGCACATTTGGCCTGGCTCCTGCAAGAGCAAGGTCTTCCACCAGGCCTACCAGAATCAGAACTATGTTTACAGGAGGGGGGGTACATTTACAGGGGGGGTTGCTCCCTCCTCTTGTCTGCCCCTCCCCTCTCCCCACCTGCTTCTGCCTGGTTCCCTGTTGTTCAAGTGAGTCATTTAAGACCAAATAGACAGGTCATTTTTTTAAACTTTTGCAGGCAAAAACGTTTAACTTTTTAAATGAATTTGGAACTTTTTTTAACAATGTTTTATGTATTTCACTGTTCAAACATGTTTTGCTGCCTGCTGCTCCGGCATGGCCAGTCCAGGGGGTATAAAAATAAAATTATGAATAAATAAATAAATTGCCGGCCCAAGGATCTGACCCAATTTAAGTCAGCTTCATGGGGGTTCACGCGCACCAAATAGATTCAGCCTAACGCAGCTTCATGTGATCAGGGCCATTTTCTCAGCGCTTTGGCCTCTGTGCTGTTGGCCCACCACCACCACCCTGCAAGATGGGTTCCGTAGTCCCCAGGGCTGGGCCAGCCAGCATTCTCCTCGTTGTGCATTCCACCCTGGAGCACGGACCATTTGGCGGGGAAAGGGTTAACGCCATCCTTCCACCCCAGATGGTTTGGCAGAAAAGAGGTTAAAATAGCATGAGAGCGCAGATGGCTGGGTGCAAAGACTGTCGGGGGGCGGGGGGGGGGGAATATTGCGAGAATGCAGCTATCGCAAGAGCACATGATGCCGGCTCTTGCAAGCGCGACTCATAAGCGGATTTGTCAAACGCACGGTGGATTTCTCTGAACAGCTGCCAACGCTGTCGGATTCGGGGTACAAAAGCGACAGAATTGCTATGTGCGATGTGAAATTCTGGAATTTTTGGATTTCAGGAGTTACTCTTGGCCCCAGGGGTCCGGGGAGAGCGTTGCCGAAGGAGCTCGGGGATAGAAATGCTGGGCCTCTGCCTGTGTATTTGGAATTGCTTTTCTTTCCTCCCCAAACTCATGTTTTTCTTTTGAAAGGCTGTGACACTGAATTAGAACAAGTACATACACAGGGGTGGCCAAAATGCTGACTCTCCAGGTGTCCGTGGACTACAATGACCATGAGCCCCTGCCAGCAGGGGCTCATGGTCATTGTAGTCCACGGACACCTGGAGAGTCGGCATTTTGGCCGCCCTGCTACACAAGATCAGATCTGACGGCTGCCATCTTGCAACGTCCGTCCTGCTGAAGAGCGTGGCTCGGCACCAATTTTTTAAATTTCATCTCAGCGGCTTCTCTTTCGCTTTTAGCTTTAAAGGCAACCCGTTAAGACAGTCTTCTCAAACATAAGTCTGCCTATTCAGAGGGGCTTTAAACATCTCTCACTGCGGTGCTCCAATCTGAGGAACGGCCTCAGGGGCGGAATGATGCGGTACGGCAGTGTTGACAATCCGATGCTGTACAAGTCAAAATCTTAACTTTTCCTTCAACAGTCTGGCCATTCCCTGTGAGGAGGAGGTCAACTGGGCTGGATGGCATCTGGAAGAGGAGTCCTTCATCTTCGTGGTAGACTCCTGGCCAGTGCCAGAAAAAAACCCAACAATTGCAGAATGTCAGGTGCAAATTCGGCATCGGCATTCAGAATTCAACATCTGGGTAAATCTAGAACTTGGAGGCTAAGACTCGGTGAGGTGTAACGGCAAGAGGATGAGGAATCTTGGGTTCGAATCCCCCCCACTCCCAATCACAGGCTTGCAGGGTGACCTTGGGCCAATCGCACAACCTTGGCCAAAACCACCTCACTAGGTTGTTGTGAAGATAAAATGAAGAGGAGAATGAGGTCAGCTGCTTCAAGTCCCTGCTGGAGGAAAAGGCCATGTAGAGAGGCAGAAAATAAAAATCTGAGTCTGTCCTCCTCAGATCCCTTTCCCCAAAGGCCTGGCCATTTAGCCTTCCTTTAAAAGCGAAACAGCAGTTTATGGATAATGCAACTGAATTTTGTTATGTTCCCTGATGTCTCCAGTCTTTTCCTGGGTAGCTTTGATTTCTCCTTCCCTCACGTCTATCACTCTCCGGTTGGGAAGGTTTAGATCAGGGGTAGGTCAAACTGCAGCCCTCCAGATGTCCGTGGACTACAATTCCCATGAGATCCTGCCAGCGTTCGCTGGCAGGGGCTCATGAGAATTGTAATCCACGGACATCTGGAGGGCCACAGTGACTACCCCTGGTTTAGATTGTAAAGTGAGGAGGGCAGAGCCCTGGACCCCCCCTTTTTTTTTGCTGATGGCAATTCCCCAAATCCATGGCTTGCGCAAAAATGACATTGCCTCATCTCAGTAGTTAGCATTGCTGTGTTTCCCGCCTTAAATGCTGCGGTAGAAAGTATGCAATTGGAGCATTGCTGCATCATATAGACTTAGCTGAACACTGTGTTCGTAGGTGGCCATGCTGTAGCTCTCCAGATGTCCATGGACTACAACTATCTGCCTCTGGCAGGGGCTCATGGTAATTGTAGTCCATGGACATCTGGAGAGCCATGGTTTGGCCACAGAGAAAGACAGTGATGCAGTGGGTGGGGGTGATGGATGGCTGGAGGCAGGCGTAGGAGGCCGAGTTCAAACTCCCCCTTGAAATCTGCCTGAGGCCACCCACTCTCCCTGCCTAGCCCCCCTCACAGGGTTGTTGTGTGGAAGCAATGCAGCAATGGCCTGTTGAGGACCCAGAGCTCCTTGGAGGGATGCAAAAAGACAAAGCTCGTCCTTGCTTGGCTGCTCCTTTCCTTTTCCGGGACACCCCCCCCCCCCACCCTGGTCTTTGACGGCACGCAAAGGGATGACTCATGCCTCCCAGCGCTCCAGCCCAGGGACAGCCAAGGACTCCGGCGGTGACAGGGGGGGCTGCAGGTGGGCGGGGGGGGGTTGGAGGGAAGGGCCGGCGAGAAGCCCATCTGCATCCCCCCCCCAGGGCCAGGTAGCCGTAGGCAGATGCCCAGCGAAGCAACCCAGGGCACGGTTCGGTCTCGGAAAGCGCCGCTCGCGGCTTCTTTACTCGCAAGGAGACCCAGGCTCGCTTCTTTCCTTCCCTCACTCGCCCCACCCAGGAGATGAGAACCATAGCTTACTTTGCAGGGCATTTGCTTCTATGTCGAGTGCTTTGAACGCCGAAAGCGCCGTACAAATTCGAAGCCTCTTTATTACAGGAAAAGGCATCTCCATAGGATGGAAATTACAGTCCAGTAAAGGGTCCCTCCTCACCTCCGTGGCGTCCCCGGGCAAAAGCCAACTCCTTAGACTTTCCTACTGTCCATCCCCTTTTGCTCGGAAAACCCTTAAGACTGGGTTGCCAGCTACAGGAAGGGAGGTTCCCGTGGGATATGTGGGTGGAGCCAAGGGAGGGCGGGGTTTGGGGAGCGGAGGGAACTCAGGCTGCTGAATTCACCATCCAGAGCAGCCCCATTTTCTACAGGGGAACTGATTTCTGTTGTCTGGAGATCAGTTACCATTCCGGGAGGTCCCCAGGCCCCACCTGGAGGTTGGCAACCGTCGATGCCGCCAACCTCTGTGTTCGAAATAAACGCATCGATAAAGTTCAAGCAGATACGTCGGCAAATACGCTTTGCTAAGCCCTCCTTGAAAAAGAATCCCCAAGGGAGTAGAGCGTCCCTCTGAGCATGTGCAAAGTAGCAAGCACAAGCCGACCGTGGGGATGATGAAGCAGAAGAAGTGTTGATTTTATACCCTGCTTTTTGCTACCCAAAGAAGTCTCAAAGCCAAACCTTTTTTTGCGGGGGGGGGGAGGGGAGTGGGCTGCACCTCTTTGTCCTCTTTCCCCTTTGAAATGCACGTAACTGGCCTGAATCGGGGAAGCGAGCGGTGACTCCCGGAAGCGCCTCCCCTGCCACGAATCGTGTGTTATTAAGGCGCTCCCGCGGGACTCTCTTCTCCTGATCCAGTGGCGGGGAGTTCCATGGCTCTCTACCGCCTCGATGCCAACCACCGGGCAGAGCCCTAAGTCCCGATCCAAGCCCTCAGTCACTTCTAGGGGGAGAGTGGGGGCAATAACATTCCCCCCCCGACAGAAGAGAGACCCTCAGTCTAAGTTGCCTGCCTGGGTGCATGACTGGCGAGTCCCCATCGGGGGGAAGCGACCCCGCCGGTGTGCAAAAGCGCCGCTGGGGACCCCCGGCCGCTTCCCCCTCGCGCGTCCCCGGGCTGGCCAGGGGTGACCCCTCGCCTCGACGCTCTTATCCTCCCCCCTCCTCGCCGCCCGCTGCGGGGCGCCCCCCAGGCCGCCTCCTTAGGGCCGCCGGAGCGAGCCTCCTTTAGACTCCAGGCATGTCGAGCGAGCTGTGAGATCACCCCGGTTATAAATATCCCCGGGCCGGCGCTGCGCTCTCGGAGCGCGCTCTCCCTCCGGCGGGCCCGGCCATGCCTTCCCAGGCCGCCCCCAGGCGCGGCGGCGGCGGCGGCTGCAACAGCAGCAGCCACAACAGCAGCAGCAGCAGCCTCTGCAAAATGCCCCGCGCTTCCCCCGGACTGGAAGCATGAGCGGCTCCTCCCGCCTGTGCCTCCTCTTCCTCGGCCACCTGATCCTCTGCGCTTGGGCACACCCGGCGACGCGGCCCCCCAGCGCGCAAGTCCCAGGCGCGGCTGCGGCGCTCCGTGCCAAAAACAGCAGCAGCAGCAGCAGCGGGAGCAGAAGCGGCCGCGGCGGTTCGGGGACTGGGAGCGCCGCCGCCGCCGCTTCCTCGGGTCCTGCCTCCTATTCCTCCCCTTCTGGAGCGGAGCGGAGCCGTTTCCAGTGGAGCCCCTCCGGGCGCCGGACGGGCAGCCTCTACTGCCGGGTGGGCATCGGCTTCCACCTGCAGATCCACCCCGATGGGAAAGTCAACGGCTCGCACCAAGCCAGCCTCTTGAGTGAGTGGGGCGCCCTCCTCTCCGGCGCCTTGCACGGGGGTGGGCGGCGGAGGGGGGGGTCTTAGTGGGGGGTCCTATTATTCAGCCCCTTGCCTGTCCTCTGGGCTTTAACAGGCATTTTGCTAGCTGGTTTGGAGATCTCGGTCGGGGGGATTTTGTTTTTGTGTGCTTCTGGGACTGTTTTTCAAAGCGGGCTTTTATTTTCATGCATTTATCCTTTGCGAGGTGTCCCCGGGTCCCGATCCCTCCGGCCCGACGCGCTAGAAACTCGCCCCCCGACCTATAGATAGGGTTAGGTCACCGAGGAGGAAGCGGTTGGCTCCCACTCTAGGAGCGCGCTCCTTCCACGGACGTGTTGCCACCTGCTTCGACGGGCTGTGGATCGCGCTCCGAGGCGGGCGAAATCTCTCCCCCCCCCCATTGGTTTCAGGGTGAGCGGATCACAGGTCCGGATGAAGGAGGTCAGGAAAGCCGGAAGCTCCTTATAACGGGCACCCTGGATCGGAAAGACTGGGACCCAGGGTCGGGCTTTACCGGTGGAATAGCCCAGGGCCAGCGTCAAAGGAAGTGCGCTTTCATTTCTGGAGGAAAAAAATTCAGGTTTCACTTTCCATAATGGGGGGGGGGGGCTTTTTGCCCTCCGGTCCCCTCTCCCTCGCTTCACCTCACGCTACCCCGCATGAGTTTCTAAGGAACAGTCCAACCCCAAAACAGGCCTACTCGGAAGTAAAATGCTAGTTCCTAAAAATCCACGACGGAGGTGGTAGGAAGTGCAGGGAAAGTCTGCAGCCGACTGATGGCGACCCTGGAGGGTTTTTCAAGGTAAGAGACGTTCAGGGGCGATTGGCCATTGCCTGTTGCAACCCTCGAATCCCTGGTTGGTCTCCCATCCGAGTGCCGACCAGAGCCGACCCTGCTTAGCTTCCGAGCCTGGCCTGGCCTGGCCTTGCCTATCAGGGTCAGGGCACAAACCCTTAGATGTGGTTCAAAAGGTGGCGCAGACGGGCACTGTGGCCGAAAATGCTAATATTTCGGGCCGTGCTCAGCCAATCGGGTCCGTCAGAATCGGACCGAGCGTTCCAAATGCAAATGAGGCGAGGGTGTAATAGTGAAACGCGCAAGCGGGCGAGGATCGGTGGACGCCCTGAGGTTCCCGGGCCGCGCCAATGTGCGCCGCACGGGGGGAACAGGTCGCGCCCCGTGCCCGCTTGATTCCCTCCTCTGGAAACCGCTCCGTACTTTTGGAGCATCCGTGTCAGGAAGAAACCTGCGGGCGTCTCCTCTCCCCGGGATGGACTCTGTCTACCTGCAGGGGGTTCCTTTTCTCCTGGGGAAGCCACCAAACGGGAGCTCACCCCTGCTGCGTGAAGTGGTACAAGCCGAGGACAGCTTTTTCTCCTTTGATTCTGCGGGATGGAGAAAGCGATCCTAGGGTTCGGCTGGCAAAGAATGAAAAGAAATCCATTTTTAAAAAATTAATAGGCCTGGAGCACTGGGGAGCAAGAAGGGCTCTCAAGTAAATTTGAAGATGATTCCTTCCAACCCCTGGAAGTTTTACTGTCCCAGTTCAGGTTATTGCCTCCTTCTTGGAGGCAAGTTTGGTGTCCTGGTTAAGCGTGGTGGCCTCTAATCTGGAGAACCAGGTTCAATTCCCCACGCCTCCCCCACATGCAGCTAGTTCCGTGACCTTGGGTCAGTCACAGTTCTCTCAGAGCTCTCTCGGCCACACCTCCCACACAGGATGTCTGTTGTGGGGAGAGGCAAGGAAGCCATTGTAAGCTGCTTTGAGACACCTTCAGGTAGTCAAAAGTGGGATATAAAGAACAACTCTTTTTCCTCCTCCTCCTCCTCTTTTTCTTGTATCACCAAAAGCACGAAAGGATTGACTTCAGCACACTGACACTTTGAAACATTCACCTCCAAGCCGGGGCTTTTTCTGAATTTCAGCTGTCCAGGGCTTATTCTGTACTTTCATAATGCACTTTCAAGGGGCTTTTGCAGCTCTGAGGGATGGAACCCCCCCCCCCCCATTTTGGAAATCTAGAGCAGCTTTTTCTCCCAGATGTAGTAAGTTTGTGCCTGAGCTGTACCACTTGACAGCATGCAGGTGCGGGGGGGGGGGGGGGGGCGGGGGGTCACATGACTGAATATTTTTCTGTTTAAAAAAAAGGTTTACACCCTGGCTGGACGGGATGCCGTGAATCCAGCACTTCTGCAGCTCTCTACATTTCTGTCCCACTCGTATCAGGAGACCATCCTCCAGGTGGTTAAACAAAAAAGATGAGTCTGTGCAAGGCAAAAAAAAAAATGTAAATAAGAAATTTTACTGGTGCGATCAAACAGCAGCTGCTTGAATGCAAACAAAACGTGTCATCTAGGGCAGGGGTAGTCAACCTGTGGTCCTCCAGATGTCCATGGACTACAATTCCCATGAGCCCCTGCCAGCGAATGCTGGCAGGGGCTCATGGGAATTGTAGTCCATGGACATCTGGAGGACCACAGGTTGACTACCCCTGATCTAGGGGAGGAGTCCTCCTTAAGGCTTAGTGCTCAAATGATTTCTAGTAAATATTGTTTTCGTCACACTTTGTCTAGAGCACTAATTAAAACAAAAATCTATCTGGAAGTACAACTGATCTCCAAACGATCCCCTGGAGAAAATGGCTGCCTTGGGGCACTCCCAGGCTCCAGGAATCTTCCTACCTGGAGTTGGCAACCATTATAAGTCACTTAGAGCTGCACCCTTGGCCTTCCCCTCCTCTGTTTTGCTCTCACAGCAGCAAGGAAGGTCATGCAGCAAATAAATACGTGGCCCAAAGTTTCCCAACAGAGTAGGGGAAAGCTTGGTGACTTTGGGGGCAGAGCTTACAGAAAGGCGGGGTTTGGGGAGGGGAGGGATTTGGATGGGATAGCATGCCTCACAGTTCACCTTCTAAGCAGCCATTTCCTCCTGGGGGAATTGTTGCTTGGAGAGGAATTGTAATTCCAGGGGGATCCCCAGGTCCCACCTGGAGATTGGCACCCCTATTTCCCATCAATTATCACCACGGCATGGGGAATGGCGCTGGTCCAAACGCTGACCACGAGACCACACTTTCTCCCTGAGCTCTGCAAGTGTCCGTGTTTGTGAGAGTTGCATTTGTTTGCAATCTTTCAATTCCTGCCCGAGGCAGCCACTTATCTTTCTTATTCTTCTTCCTCTAAAAACCTCAAAGCAAGTAGTGCAGTAGTAAATAGACTAAACTTTTCCAAAAGGGTTCGAAGCATCATGAGAGAGAAACTTGCCAAGAAGAAAGCCAGCCCGGCTGAGCCCCAAACAGCCAGGGTGGAGACAGCAGGGCCCTGTTAAGAGAAGCCCCAGTTATGAGAAGCTGCCTGAAACATGGAAGTTGGCAGCAGGATATGGATGACCAGGGGGAATGAGGGGAAATACAGGGCCAGAGAGACCGAATCCTGCCATTCCATGGCAGCTCCTTCCCTGCCCCGGATGGTCCGGGTTAGCCTGATTTCATTGGAAGCTAAGCAGGGTTTGCGACGTATGTCAGCTTCCAGGTGGGACTTGCAGATCCCCCAGAATAACAGCTCAGAGGTTGGTTTCCCTGGAGAAAATGGCTGCTTGGAGAGTGGACTTAGAATCCTATAGAATCATAGAATTGGAAGGGACCTCCTGGGTCATCTAGTCCAACCCCCTGCACTATGCAGGACACTCACATCCCTATCGCTCACCCACTGTCACCTGCCACCCCCTTGAGCCTTCACAGAATCAGCCTCTCTGTCAGATGGCTATGCAGCCTCTGTTTAAAGATCTCCAAAGATGGAGAACCCACCACGTCCCGAGGAAGCCTGTTCCACTCCGAAACCGCTCTGTCAGGAACTTCTTCCGGATGTTTAAATGGAATTTCTTTTGCATTAATTTCATCCCATTGGTTCTGGTCTGTCCCTCCGGGGCAAGAGAGAACAACTCTGCTCCATCCTCTACATGGCAGCCTTTTAAATACTTGAAGATGGCTATCAGATCCCCTCTCAGCCGTCTCCTCTCCAGGATAAACAGACCAAGCTCCCCCGACCTTTCTTCATACATCTTGGTCTCCAAACCCCTCACCATCTTTGTTGCCCTCTTCTGGACATGCTCCAGTTTGTCTACATCCCTCTTCAACTGGGGTGCCCAAAACTGAACACAGGACTCCAATTGAGGCTGAACCAGAGCAGAGTAAAGCGGTACCATCACCTCCCGTGATCTGGACACAATACTCCATTGGATACAGCCCAAAATCCTATTTGCCTTTTTAGCCTGCATAGTGCTAAACTCCATGTGCCTAAACTCCTTGCCCTGAATCCATGCACACCATGCCCAAAGTCTTCAGGTCTTTCCCAACTGAGAGCTGGCCGCCTTAGCCTTGGTCAGTGCTTGGATGAGAGACCACCAAGGAAAATCAGGGTTGCTACACAGAGGCAGGCCATGCCCAACCTCTGCTCTGCTCACCTCTAGCCCTGGAACTCCTGTGGGAGGTCGCCCTAAGTCATGCACAACTGGCCAGCTATCGCCACCTCTGCCCAAAGCAGAGAGCCGTCTGGCCTCTGAACGTCTCTGCGCTCTTTGCTGGGCCTCTCCTGCAGCTCTCAAGTTTCAGGAATCCGCCTCCTGTCAGGCAAAGCACCCCTGACCTGCAGCCTGAAGCGGCACAGCCCCGGAGCAGTGAGGGGAAGGCCTAGTTCCTACCTGCCAGCCAGATCTCCTTTTGCACATGCAGATCACAAGGCACTTGAGCGGTTGTGGCAGTCGCGTTCAGCCAGAAGTCCGGCTCCCTCTTTCCTCAAGAAAACGGGAATCTCGTGGTGCCTTAAGGATTCACAAGCATTTGCTCCAATGTAAATCTCATTTAGCGCCTCTAGTGGCGCAGTGTGGTAAGGCAGCAGATATGCAGTCTGAAGCTCTGACCATGAGGCTGGGAGTTCGATCCCAGCAGCCGGCTCAAGGTTGACTCAGCCTTCCATCCTTCCGAGGTCGGTAAAATGAGTACCCAGCTTGCTGGGGGGGTAAACGGTAATGACTGGGGAAGGCACTGGCAAACCACCCCCTATTGAGTCTGCCATGAAAACGCTAGAGGGCGTCACCCCAAGGGACAGACATGACCCGGTGCTTGCACAGGGTATACCTTTACCTTTTAAATCTAATTTCCCCTTTCTTTTTTGGGGAGAAAGGCCAACACGACTCCCCTGTTGGACTTCTTCTCTTTTAAGGTGCTCCTGGACTCAAGGTTTTCACAGATCCTAATATCGCTTGCATGGACCCCCAGATCTGTGGGGCTCTCCGGATGCATGCTGGCAGGGGCTTGTGGGAATGGTAGTCCATGGACATCTGGAGAGCTACAGTTCGGTCACCCCTGCTCTATGGGGTCACCTTAAATTGGCTTTGATTTGCTGGCGAATCCAAGGTGGAGGTTCGTGCCTCAAGGATTGGTCTGATATCTGGAAGAAGGGTTGAAGTCGATGAATTTCAGGGATCCCCTGCAGGAGAACCATTCCCAGGACACTGGGTTTTCGGTAGCAAGGTAGAGAGCCATCTACCCACTACAGAAGTGTCTTTATGCAAATTGCCTGTGTATTAAAGCTCCTTAACCGAGCCTTTTATTTACCCTGCAAGGACGGGAGCGATCACACCACCCCTGAGCCATTCTTGCTGAAACAAGCTCATTGTGCCAGCAATTTACTGTTCCTCACCCCGCTTCCCCTGGCCTCTTTATTCCGCTGCATTGGTCTCCTCTCATCGTACGCCAGGCCAGGGTTATCCATCTGCCTCCAGCTGTTCGGTGTCGTTTCGCTTCTTATTTTATCCGCTCGTTTCTTCTGCAGGATCCATAAATATTTGCGCACCAAAAATGAGGCGTAAAAAAGAAGCAGCAATGCCCTCCTTCGCGCCTGATGGACCTGCTTGGCAAAAGCCGTCCTTCCCAAAATGCTGGTCTCTTTTGTTAGGCCTCAACCTGCACCCCAATCATGAGTACGAAAAGGAAGATTTCCCCTCTTCCATGGAAGAAGAAGCAGAGTTGGTTCTTATATGCCGCTTTTCTCTACTTGAAGGAGTCTCAAAACAGCTTACAATCACCTTCCCTTTCCTCTCCCCACAATAGACACCCTGTGAGGGAGGTGAGTCTGAGAGAGCCCTGAGATTACTGGGGAAGAAGAAGAAGAATTGGTTCTTATATGCCACTTTTCTCTATCCGAAACAGTCATTCGCCTTCCCTTTCCTCTCCCCACAACAGACACCCTGTGTGGGAAGTGAGGCTGAGAGAGCAAACGCTGGCAGGGGCTCATGGGAATTGTAGTCCATGGACATCTGGAGGACCACAGGTTGACTACCCCTGCTTAAGAGCATTCTGCGGTCCCTTCCACCTCTATGATTCTGTGAGGCCCATCAGTGGCTATGAGCCACAAGGTCCAAGTGGAGCGCTCTGTCTGGGGTGGGGATGCTTGGGGAGCAACAGTGGGAAGCCTTCTGGAGTTCTGGCCCTGCTGGTGGACCTCATGAAGGGCTTCCCAACAGCAGCCAGGGAAATTCCTGGTGATTTGAGAGGTGGGGCCTGAGGAGGATGGAGCTTGGGGAGGCGAGAGACCGCAGCAGGATATAATGCTACAGAGTCCACCTTACAAAGCAGCCATTTTCTCCAGAGGAATTTATCTCTGCAATCTGGAGCTCAGATGTCATTCTGGGGGCTCTCCAGGCACCACCTGGAGGTTGGTGAGCTCCAGTAGTTCAGATTATAGCTTTCCTTCACGGAGCTCAAGGCAGCCGTGTTCTCCTTCTCCATTTTATTCTACCACATGCGGTAGGTGAGTCAGGGAGGGAGAAAGAGAGAGAGAGAGAGAGTGCTTCAAAGGTCTCTCAGTAAATTTAATCTCAAACAAGGGATTCGAACCCAGGCCTCCCCAACCCTAAATCAATGTTCTAACTACCTCATCTCTGTAGTGTTTGTGAGGGGAGAAGGGATGATTCATCAACCTTGTTAGCCACTGAGGAAACAGTTTAAATGATAGGAGCTTGCCCAGGTGGCTATCTGTAGTTCTGTGCGGGTCAGAGAAAGGCATTCAGAAGAAGAAGAGTTGGTTCTTATATGCCGCTTTTCTCTACCCAAAGTGGCTTATATTTGCCTTCCCTTTCCACTCCCCACAACAGATACCCTGTGAGGTGGGTGAGGCTGAGAGAGACCTGAGATTCCTGCTCGGTCAGAACAGCTTTATCAGTGCCGTGGCGAGTCTAAGAACACCCAGCTGGCTGCATGTGGGGGAGCGCAGAATCAAACCCGGCATGCCAGATTAGAAGTCCGCACTCCTAACCACTATACCAAACTGGCTCTCCAGCGTATCCTCAGAGGATCTGCCATTGATGTCATGACTGGAAATGGACCAAGGGTCCTTGCCTACTCTGAATTATTCTAAAACATGCCAGGCTGGAAAACCTTTCTGTGTGTTTTTTTTAAAGCTACAGCGAAAACAAAAGTCACAGGGCATTCATGTTCCTCAAAAATCTGTGCAAAAATCTGTGCTCTCTCTCCCTGTATCCTGAGGAGCCCTGATTCAACCTGCTCTCTCTGATTCTGAAGATGCCTTCATTTATGTCAATCCTTATGCCTCATTTTGTCCCTAAAGAAGACGCAAACCTTTGTCCACCACGGTTTCCCCTCCTTCCATTTGACCTTTCCACAACAATGACCTTGTGAGGTCAGTTAGTCTGAGCGTGGGTGACTGTCCCAAGGCTAGGTTGCCAGCTCTGGGTTGGGAAGGACCTGGAGACTTTGGGGGTGAAGCCAGGAGTGGGTGGGATTTGGGGCAGGGGGGACTTCGGTGGAGTATTCTGCTCTGCAGTCCCCCCTTCAAAGCAGTCATTTTTTCCAGGGGAACTGATTTTTGTTGCCTGGAGATGAGCTATATTTCCAGTTGGGAGCTATATTTCCAGCCTCCTCTACTGCGGCCTTCCTGCTGAGAGCAATTGGACAACTCTAGTGTAAGCCGTCATCAAATTGCCCCTTCTGTCCCACTTGAGCTGTGTCCTTTAAAACCTCAGGACGTCTATAAATAAATGTATATTCAGATAAGCCAAGCAAGCCAGCAAGAAGCAATCAACTGTGAAATCACCGGTTAAGCTTAAAATGACAAAGCTAGGGAATTATTTTTCTTTTTTCCTTTGCAGGAAAGACAATGCATAAGCTTTCTTTCTCTCTCTTTTCTTTGCAGTGTTGTGGAGGGGGGGGAAAAACAAACAAACAAACTGTGTTTTACTTTGGGGTTTCTGTCATCCTAGGTATTTTGGAAATATTTGCTGTGTCTCAGGGGATTGTAGGAATACGAGGAGTTTTCAGCAACAAATTTTTAGCGATGTCAAAAAAAGGAAAACTCCACGCAAGTGTAAGTAACAGAACGTCGGACGCTGCCTTTCCAGGATATGTTAAATGCTGTCTGTGATCTGCTAGAAAAGTAATGTTGCAGCAACTTTTGGTGCTTATCGAAGGGGGAAACGCTCCGGTGAGATTTGATTCTGCAGATCTGTGTGCTTTAGGAAATGGAGCAGAGAAAGTGTCAAGCACCTTCTCTTGACCTTGTTGACTTTGTCACCGGCCTGGCCAGCTTCTGGTCTAATGTTCCTCATGCAGTTTGCAGCCGTATAGGGTGACCCACCTGACCCCTTAAAAAACAGCTGGTATTCCTGCCAGGATCACAAGAAGGCAAGTGGGTGTTGTGTCTCTGCACAGTGGGAAGTGGATTCACACATTACAAAGGCTGTGTGAACCCTATGAGGATGTTGATCACCTGTGGGGTTGCCAACCTCCAGGTGGGAGCTGGAGGCCCTAGCTGCTACGGTTGCTTTCCAGGTGATGGAGAACATGGCTGCTTTGGAGGGTGGGCTTTTACAGCATTGTCTATTTATTATGTTTATATTCTGCTCTTTCCTGAAGGCTCAGGGCAGATCGCATCATTTGAAGCATGCAATTAAATTCATAAAAATGAGAATTTTTACATTATTGAAAAAGGCTTTTAAGGATTTTAAAAATACAGAACTTAATATTTCCTGAAGGTGACATCCTTCTTTGGAAGAGAAAAAAGGGGAGAGGGGGTAATATATATATATATCTATATAAAACCCTCCGATGGAAATTAAATCTGGTGGATTTGGACAGAAGCTAGTGGATTTCCGATGTTGCCTCAGGGCCTCAATTGTAGGCCTGGCGGAACAGCTCCATTTATAGGCCTGGCGGAACAGCTCCATTTATAGGCCTGGCGGAACAGCTCCATTTATAGGCCTGGCGGAACTGCCTGAGGTTCCACAGGGCCCTGATCATTTTAGGCAGACTGTCCTTTTGGGGACAGGGCTTTGGTTGGGGCCAGTGTGATTTCTTTGGTGTCCGGGATCCTGAGCAGATTTTGCGCCCTCAGTCTTACTGTTCTATGGGGGACATAGAGGTGGTCCCACAGATACAATTATCCTAGACCAGGGGTAGTCAAACTGCGGCCCTCCAGATGTCCGTGGACTACAATTCCCAGGAGCCCCTGCCAGCGAATGCTGGCAGGGGCTCCTGGGAACTGTAGTCCACGGACATCTGGAGGGCCGCAGTTTGACTACCCCTGTCCTAGACCATTTAGGGAAGGGGTGGTCCAACTGTGGCTTTCCAGATGTGGACTATAATTCCCAATTTCTCTTGGAAATTGTAGTCCACAGCCACAGATTGGCCAGCCCTGGTTTCGGGCTTCTGAGGTAAGAACCCAAACCTTGAGAGCCAGTTTGGTGTGGTGGTTAGGAACACAGACTTCTAATCTGGTGAGCTGGGTTTGATTCCCCGCTCCCGCAAATGTAGCCGGCTGGGTGGTCTTGGGCTCACCACAGCACTGATAAAGCTGTTCTGACCGAGCAGAAATATCAGGGCTCTCTCAGCCTCACCTCACTCACAGGGTGTCTGTTGTGGAGAGAGGAAAGGGAAGGTGACTCTAAGCCATTTTGAGACTACTTCAGGGAGAGAAAAGGGAGAGAAGAGCCAACTCTTCTTCTTCTTCTTCTTCTTCTTCTTCTTCTTCTTCTTCTTCTTCTTCTTCTTCCTCTTCTTCCTCTTCTTCCTCTTCTTCCTCTTCCTCTTCTTCCTCTTCCGCTTCCTCTTCTTCTTCGAATTTCACACAGTCCAACAGCTGCTTTCTCCACCCCTGATGCCAGCAAGAGAGGGTCTTATAGATGGATCTCTCATTAAGACAAGCTCAGGACCGAAAGGATCTGTGAGTCCTGAGCCTGGAGCAGAACGGGAGGAAATTAGGCGAAACCTGAGCCAAACATCTAAAGATCACGGGGCTCAGTAATGCCGATAATGTGAAAGGAGCATCTGTTGTTCTTTCGTCCTTTGGCCTGGCCAAGTTATTTCATGGGCTAATGAGTCCGGAGGGGCAAGCACTGTGCCTGTCCATCACGGCAGGCAGCTCTTTGACACCCATGGCGTTCGGATGGGGCTGAGCAGAAACGGCGCTCGGGAGAAGCTGCCCCCATGATGTGGGGCTACGGAGAGGAAGGGTGGGAACCGATGTCTTGGCATTTGCTTCTCCTTCCCGCCTTCCTTGCTGGGACGGCAAAAGGAATGCAATGGGGGCAAAAGCGCTCCTTTTTGCTTGAATGGGGGGTTGCATTCGGGAGTGGTCTTCTCACCCTGGCAGCGCTCAGCTTCCGACGCAGATGGCTCTGTTTTCAAATTCTCTGCCACATGCATGCAGCTGCAGTCCTGCGCGCGCTTCCTTGGGTGTAATAAGCCACAAATTTATTCTGTGGTGTTTACAGAAGAGTAAACATGCCTGAAATCAGGCTGTTGGCTGCTGTTTCTCTCTCTCTCTCCACCCCCCCCCCCTTTACTGAGTTTCTAATCTCCATAGACATTTTGTAATTCTAATACAGCATGCCTCTGTGTGTGTGTGTGTGTGTGTGTTTGGGGGGGGGCAGCCCATTAGCTGAAATGCAAATGGGTTTTCTGAGCCCTTCTCTGGGGTTGCCAGCTCTCAACTGGGAAATCAGGCATTTCCTTTGGGGGTAGAGCTGGGAGTGGGCAGGATTGGGGTGAGGAGGATCTCAGTGGAGGGGCTTGGTGAACGGAGCGGGGAGGTGTATCAAGCAGAGACAATGTATTTTCTAGACAAGGAGAGGAGACTCGAAGCATCCCTTCGCCCATTATGGAGTAGGCAGGTTGGGTCTGCGGTTAGACATGAATCATAGAGTTGGAAGGGACCTCCAACGAGGTATGTCATCCTCCAGGTGGGACCTGGATATCCCCCAGAATTACAGCTCAGAGATTGGTTTCCCTAAGGAAAATGGCTGCTTTAGCAGGAGGACTTAGAATCATAGAGTCATAGAATGATAGAACCATAAAGATGGAAGGGACCTCCTGGGTCATCTAGTCCAACCCCCTGCAATTTGCAGGACACTCACAATCTTATCGCTCGTCCACTGTCACCTGCCACCCCCTTAAGCCTTCACAGAATCAGCCTCTCTGTCAGATGGCTATCCAGCCTCTGTTTAAGAATCTCCACCACCTCCCGAGGAAGCCTGTTACACTGAGAAACCGCTCTAACAGTCAGGAAATTCTTCCGGATGTTTAGACGGAATTTCTTTTGCATTAATTTCATCCCATTGGTTCTGGTCCGTCCCTCCGGGGCAAGAGAGAACAATTCTGCTCCATTCTCCGTATGGCAGCCTTTTAAATACTTGAAGATGGTTATCAGATCCCCTCTCAGTGGTCTCCTCTCCAGGCTAAACAGACCAAGCTCCCCCAACCTTTCCTCATACGTCTTGGTCTCCAAACCCCTCACCATCTTTGTTGCCCTCCTCTGGACACACTCAAGTTTGATGAGGTTGGTTCTCAATTCCCACGAGTGCAGTGCCCAATTAGAATCATGGCCCCAGAGCACAAGATGAAGAGTCTTCAGCCTCTTCCAGATGAGCCATTTCCCATCCTGGTACAGACTTGGGCTTTGCCGTTGGGCCTGCTGGGGAAAGTGGGATGTCCCCAAATGATGCCCCAAGACCTGTTATCAAGTTTGGAAAATGGCACAGGTTGGGAATCCCTATCCTAGACTGACTTCACATCCTTCAGGACCTCCCTCCCTCCCCCAGATTCCATCCCCAAATCTCCAGGAATTTCTCCACCCAGAGTTGGCAACCCTATGTCAACCACTAGATGTGCAATATGATGCCGACATTTAGCATTCGTGGCCCACAAAGCCACATAACGTCTGTTCTCGCCCAGAAAAGTTATTTCCGTTGCTTATCTTTTTTGTAAGAGCTCTCTGGGCAAGACCTAGATCTACAGCCTCTCACCTCTCAGCCAAACAAAAACAAGGCAGCAACCGGGCGGATTTAATAACTCCGTCGTAAAGGTAATTGTCAGGCCCCTCAGGGAATAGTGGCAGGCAGGCTCCCTCGCCTCCCGAGCTTGCATTGACAGAGGCATTTTCAGCCTCTTATCTCGTTTCAGAATTCTGTGCTCATTGATGGCGAAAACGGCGGAGCAAAATGAATGTCCCGAGAGACAAAGGATTTGCTCTTCTGGGTGACAGAGATCTTGGCAGGGAAACTGAGGGCTTGCTTCAGTGGCCTCCGACGAGATCCCATCGATATTTTCCTCCGCCTTTTGTTCAGGCCTCGGGTGGCCGGACATAGATTAGGAGGGGGGAGTGACCTTCAGAACAGGCGTCTGTTGTATTGGATGGAGCCCCTGATAACACTTGATTGGGGCGTCCATCAGTCACACTGGAAGCGCCTTCGAAATCCCAGCCGTGTGTCTCTGCAGCTTTGCTTAGAACGGGCTTTCTCAGTGTTTTGTGAAACCCTGGGGTTTCTTGGTGGCCCTGGAAGGGTTTCCCGAATGGGTGGGATTAATTTATTTTCCCTCTCTCCCTCTCTCCTTCTCTCCCTCTCTCCCTCCATCTATCCATCTATCCATCTATCCATCTATCCATCCATCCATCCATCCATCCATCCATCCATCCATCTATCCATCCATCCATCCCCCCATCCCCCCATCCATCCATCCATCCATCCATCCATCCATCCATCTGAGTTTCGCCAGTCACATACTCTCAGCTTGGCCAACCTCATAAGGTTGTTGTGAGGATAAAATAAGATAGAAGAGACCAATAGAAGCTGCTTTGCTTCCCCGTTGGGGAGAAAGACAACATATATATAAAAAATAAAAATTAATAAATAGATATAAGGTCTCCATGCTGACTTGTATCTGACGAAGAGAACATTGGCCCTTGAAAGCGCATACCCCAAGAATCTTGTTGGTCTAAGGGGCTACTGGACTTGAATCTAGTCGCAATAGAACTCACAAGAGCAGCGTTAATTAAAATAACAGCTCTTCTTGTGGGGAAAGGAAGGGAAGGCGATTGTAAACTGCTGTGAAGGTAGAGAAAAGCAGGATATAACCACCAACTTCTTCTCCAGCCTGCAAAATAGATGCTCTATCTACTGAATCGGTGTCTTCTTTCTTCTCCTATGTCCTCTTGTCTGGAGAATGCATCAGAGTGGAGGGCAACATGTTAACAACTCCCAACTTACCGCATATATCGGGGAGGGGACTGAGTTCCTGAAAGATGGTGGGACGGACTGGGAACCCCGAGAGAACTTTCCCTGAGAGAACAAACATAAGCCCCATAGCTCCAAGGAGGGCTGCTGGGAGAGGGAAAAGATCCTCAGAGGCCATTTTGTCCGAGGTCTGAAGAGGTCAAGCTTTGTTCATAAACAGCAACGGGGTGGGCCCGAGATCCAGCTGCTCCACACCTGCATCCTTCTCCCATCCTCGCTCTTAACGAGGAGACCCTTGACATCTCTCCAAGCCGAGGAGGTTGTGTTGATGGACGGGACACACATCTTCCTGCCAAATGTCTATACAGATAACCAAGTCCTTGGGGAGGCAATCACGGGGAATTGTCTGCTTGGATTTACGGCAAACTCTTTGCCGGGCCCTCATCTTCCCTCCCTTGTATTGTTTGGGAGCTGTTTAGCGCAGCTTTCTGCCTGGGGGTCGGGACTCTTCTTCTTCGGGTCTTGCACGACCCGCCACAATAAACAATCAGGGAAATTTGGGAACGTGCCTAATTAAAGCCATTGTTTCTTCCTCCTGTCAAGCGGAGAAGAGAAGAAAGCCAGGCTGCTGTGGGAAACTGTTGGCTGAGGCTGGGGGGGAGGACAGCCTGGGTTGAATGAGCAGACTTGGCTCCCTTGAGCCGAAAGGAGCTTTTCCCAAGCCCTGCAAGACTTGCAGATGGGAACGCTGGATTGCCCACTGCAGGTTGGGAAATCCCAGGTGACTTGAGGGGTGGAGCTTGGAGAGGGTGGGGTTTCAGGTGATGGGAGGGGTGGGGCACAGTGGGACAGGGTCTACTGTCCAAAGCAGCCATGGTCTCCAGGGGAACTGATCTCTGTCGTCCTCAGCTGTAATTCTGGGAGATCTCCAGGCCCTACCTGGAGGATGGCAGCCCTACGATAAAGACGCACTTGGTTCGATCAGTGAGCAGAAAGAGAAATACACTTTTGACCCATCTGCCTGCCTGCCTGCCTGATAGCACCTGGATGACTTCTTGTGCTTTGGAAGAAGAAGGGTTGGTTTTTATACCTTGGTTTTCCCGACCCAAAGGAGTCTCCAAGTAGCTTTCAGTCGGTTCCGCAGGGCTTGAAATAAAACGGAGCAGTCCTGCTAGGTCTATGGATGGGGCTAAAAAGACGGCTGGGATTGCAGGCCCTCCACCCAAATCACAATTTAATATTGGTGGAAAAACTTCTCAAACATAGAATCCTTGAGCTGGAAGGGGCCAGACAGGCTATCTAGTCCCACCCTCTGCTCAGTGCAGAATCAGCCTCAAGCATCCAGGATAAGCATCTGTCTAGCCGCTGCTTAGAGAACCCTAGAGTGGGAAGGGGCCAGAAAGGCCATCTAGTCCAACCCCCGGCTCAAGGCAGGATCAGCCAAAAGCATCCAGGATAAGTCTCTGTCCAGCCGCTTCTGTAAAATCATAGAGCTGGAAGGGGCCATCCAGGCCATCTAGCCCCACACCCTGCTCAACGCAGGATCAGCCTCAAGCATCTATGACAAGTATTCGTTCAGCCGCTGCTTGAAGACTGACAAGCGTCTGCAGCTTGAGCATTTGGTACTTCCGCATTTCACACGCATATTATGTTTCATTCAGATTGATAGTTCGAGCCACGGCAGATTTGACAAATGAGCACTTGTCACAGTCCTCGATCCTTCCGTTATGGAAATACACGCCACGCTCCGCTGTGCTTTCAGAAAAGCCGAGACTGGCTTTACGGCTGACCTGAGGTGTCGGCGTGGTGAGCGGTGTGCTTTTGGTGCCCTTTACGGCTGGTTAAGTGACTCCCTTCTCTTGCATTCTGCTGATCGTGCGAGAAACTCTGGTTTCTGCTGACTCGTGGGGAAAAAAATCATGGAACTCGTCAGGAAGTTGAGACAAGACGAGGAACTTCTGAACTGTTTGAAACAGGAGGGCCAGATGAGATGTGCAGTGGGAGATCCGATATCAGGATCTTCCTGCCTGCATGTCAAACTGGCCCTGACCAGGACCAGGGCTTTTTCGGTGCTTGCCCCAGCATTGTGGAATGCTCTCTCTGGAGAGATCCGGGCCCTGCAGGACTTGGGCCAGTTCCACAGGGCTTGTAAAACAGAGCTGTTCCATCAGGAAACTGGACACTGAATTGCTGGCCTCTCTGCCCAAAACATCCGCCAAGCCTCACCATATTTGAGATCTACACTACTCCCCCCGCTAGTGGTTGTGAACCAATTTGACTGTAGAATGTTTTAATAGATCAAGTATTGGTATTTTGCTGTTTTTATGTAGGTTGCTACTTGGCCTGAGCCTTTGAGGGAGGATGGGTTAAAGCATTTAAAAATATGATTACTATTTATTGTTATTGTTATTAATATCAAAAAGGAGATCAAGCCTAGCTCTGGTTTTATATCAACATGACTGTAAGGAAGGGCCTTGGAGCAGGACTGGGAAAGTGGGGTGAGGTGTTTAATTCTTCTTTCTTGAAGAAGAAGAGCTGGTTCTTATATGGCTTTTTTCTCTACCCGAAGGAGTCTCAAAGTGGCTTACAGCTGCCTTCCCTTTCCTCTCCCCACAACAGTCACCCTGTGAGGGAGGGGAGGCTGAGAGA
Source organism: Paroedura picta (assembly GCF_049243985.1). NCBI lineage: Eukaryota > Metazoa > Chordata > Lepidosauria > Squamata > Gekkonidae > Paroedura > Paroedura picta. Next base: position 80,023,572 of record NC_135378.1, on the reverse strand, counting down.
GCCCTGATATTACTGAAGAAGAAGAAGAAGAGTTGGTTCTTATATGCCTCTTTTATCTCTCCGAAGGAGTCTGAAAGCGGCTTCTAATCACCTTCCATTTCCTCTCCCCACAACAGACACCCTGTGAGGGAGATGAGGCTGAGAGAGCCCTGATATTACTGAAGAAGAAGAAGAAGAAGAGTTGGTTCTTATATGCCTCTTTTATCTCTCCGAAGGAGTCTGAAAGCGGCTTCCAATCACCTTCCATTTCCTCTCCCCACAACAGACACCCTGTGAGGGAGATGAGGCTGAGAGAGCCCTGATATCACTGCTCAGTCAGAACACCTTCTCTTCTCCTGACTGACATGGCCTAGGCTAGCTTGATTTAGTTCGATCTCTGAAGCTAAGCAGGGGGCTGGCTCTGGCCAGGATCTCGATGGGAGACCATCACTAAAGTCCAGGATGCCCTTGGAAAGTTAAATGGTTACCAACTGTTATGAATGTCACTTTACACTTTATTAATTGCCCTGAGCCAACCAGGAAGGAACGGGCTATAAAAATAAAACTTATTATTACACAGAGCCAGACAATTGTAAACTGTCTCAGAACATGTCCTACCTAGAAAACCCCACTAAAGGTCATCAGAAGTCAGCGGTTACTTCCTCGCTGTGGGGCCCTGGGAACCCAGAGCATGTGCTACATGTACCACTAGGAGGAAATGCTCCTGGGCATGTGCTTCCAGTCACACTGGAAAGACTAGCACATCCCAAATGTCAGGTCCGGAAAGCGGGCTGTTTTCCAGCCCTTCCCAGTGGCCACCCCGCCTGCATTTTGGAAAGGATGATCTGACCTTGGAGATGGTATCTTCCATGCTATACATTAGTTGGTACTTTATTCCCACCACGTATGAAATAAAACATATCACACTGGTTTCTGGAGTTAGTATCTTGGAATCCAAGGGGGGGGGATTCTAGGGAGGAGTGGAAGAGGGGAGGGTGGTCAGAGGTTGATATGTAACCTCCATGTGTAAAGCCAGCGTGGTGTTGTGGTTAAGAGCGGCAGCTTCTAATCTGGACAGCCGGATCTGATTTCCCACTCCTCCACATGCAGCCAGCTGGGTGACCTTGGGCCAGTCCCAGTCATAGAATCCTAGAATTGTAGAGTTGGAAGGGGCTATGCAGGCCATCTAGCCCAACCCCCTGCTCAGTACAGGGTCAGCCTAAGGCTGATAGAACTGTGCTGCTAGAGTTGTACTCATAGAGCTGAGCGGAATGTGTGTTGGTTTCTCAAAAACATCTGACTAGGTGCTGCAGTAAGCAGAATCCAGAACTAGATGGTTGCCAAGGTCATTGTCTAGGACAGTGGTTCTCAGCCTTCCTAATGCCGCGCCCCTTTAATACAGTTCCTCATGTTGTGGTGACCCCCAGCCATAAAATTATGCAAGGATTCTTACACAGAAATTAAGCTGAAACTGACCAATGGCGTGAAGATCCATTGTTCATGATTGTATATAAATTGGGTTTTTTTCTGGGGTTTCTCAGTTCAGTGCTGCCTCTTGTCCCACCATGCCGATCTCGTTCTTTTCTGCTGCTCTAGACAGATGAATGTTCTATCTCGATCTACCTCGCAAGGCTGTTGTGTAGATGGCGCCCCCCCTGGCCAAGCTGCTTGCCCTGCCACGATCCCCGTGAAAGGGTAATTCGACCCCCAAAGGGGTCCCGACCCCCAGGTTGGGAACCACTGTTCTAGGACAACAAAAAACCCTTGGACCATCTTTGGGTGGGTCCCCAGACCAAGTAATTTTGGACTTCTGTGTCATCATACTGAAAGGCTGGGAATTGCCGATCCAGGAAAACGAAATAAACAAAACCAAAATCTCTTTGGGTAACTTTCCTCAATTTCTTGTTGCAGGCCAAATTTACCGACGACTGCAAGTTCAGGGAGAGGTTTCAAGAGAACAGCTATAACACCTACGCCTCAGCGGTTCACCGGTCTGAGAAATCGGGAAGAGAATGGTTCGTGGCTTTGAACAAGAGGGGCAAAGCGAAACGCGGGTGTAGCCCCCGAGTCAAGCCCCAGCACCTTTCCACCCATTTCCTCCCAAGGTTCAAACAAGTCGAACCGCCGGAACTTTCCTTTACTGTCACCGTTCCTGAAAAGAAAAAAACGGCGGTTGTCCCGGCCAAGCCGAAGGTCCCGATGACGGTGCCGCGCAAGAACTCCCCTCCGGTTAAATACAGACTCAAATTTCGCTTTGGATAGCAGCGGCTAGAACTCTTCGGCGAAGGGATATCTTTGTTTCCTTGGGAGCTCGCTCTGGCCTGCAAATCCACAGAGTCGAGGCAAATTCCACGAGGAGTTCCTTGGGAAGGCTGGCTTTCCTTTGGGGGCCTGAGCTGAGTTGGATGGGGTTTTTTTGGGCGGTCGTTGAAAGACGGAGCAGAATTCTTCCGCCGCTCTGCGGGGAAGAACACCAAAGGAGCTCAAGCCAAAAGAGAGGCAGGTGGAGCTTTGCCTTAATTTTCAGCCTCATCGCTTCTGCTTTCCGGTGACTGAATTTGGGATCATCTTCTGCTGACTTGAAACGTGACTGGCAGTTCTTGAAGACGAACACGCCTGAAACGACTGTTACGAGACGTCGAAAGGGTTCATCCTATGCCAAGTTGTTGTTGTTTTTTTAATTTTACACACAAAAATGATTCTGTGACTCGTTTTCATTGATTTCTTACTGTGATTTTTTTCCCCCTGTGACGGGGAAGGACATGGCTCGGGGCGTTTTCCATGGGCTCCCTCCCCCTGCTCTCTTCCCACATCACTTTATCCTGCACTTTGAAAACAGAAATGTTGAACATACCTCAGAGAAGTAAACAGGGGAAGGAGGACTGACTGAAAACAGCCCACTGGGCGATATCGATTTTGAAGAAACTTGGAGAAGAACAATCATGCAATAGATATATCATTCTGAAGACTTTCTGGACGCAATTACAAGGCCAAAGCTTACGATTTCATGTTTGGCGTCTTTGATTCCTGGGGTTCCGATGGGTCTCAATGGTCTCCAGTGTTGGGCTGGAGGTTGGCATATGCCAAAAGTACCCTCAGCCCTTCAGCCAGGGCCGGGAATCCTTCATAATCATTTTCATGGCAGCGGGAAATGATTTGGCAAAGAGGGAAGGGCCTTCCTGAAGAATTTTGGGGAGAACAACGTAGGAAAGGGGATGGTTTTACGCATCCCAAAGCTATAACCGGATTTTGTCTGAAGCAATATTTGAAGCAAATGTGAAGGTTCCTTCTTCGAGAAATTTGGAGGGAAACCAGAATATTTTTGTTTGTTTGTTTCTGCTGAGACCAGGAATATTTCATGATGGGGCGAAGATTTACCCATTCCCTTCATAGGCTTCTGGGGAGGGTTTGTTCCCTATTACTCCCTAGGAAGAAATCTCAGTCATGAACAAACTGTCCTTCCTCTCGCCCTGCGTGAGGAGAAAGTAATTTAACTGGCTGCAGCGTTTTCCCAACCGCCTAACTGAAAAAAGAACTAGATGGTCAGGGAGACCCAGTATCCCAAATCTGCCTGGCGTGTCCTGCTGGCTGCAGACAGGGCCGTCAAGTCACAGCTGATGTAGGGTGACCCATTCGGGTCAGGGTGTCTGTCAGCTGTTCCCAACAAACTGCGGCCCTCTAGATATCCATGGACTACAATTCCCATGAGCCCCTGCCAGCGTTCGCTGGCAGGGGCTCATGGGGATTGTAGTCCATAGACATCTGGAGGGCTGCTGTTTGACTATCCCTGGAATAGGGTAACCATTGCTGTCCTTTACAGCTGTGGACAATCTTCCCAAAACAAAAAAAAAAAAGAAAAGAGCAAATCCTGGGATCCCATCCATACCTCTCCTCTAAATGTAACTCGTTTCCTTTTCTCCCCAAAATGCTTGCTAGCGTGTGCCGTCATTCCTTCCTGTCCCCTCTCTTTCCGTGCCTCCTGAGCTATCTTGGGGCCTGTTTTTCTTTCCCCTCGCCCAGCAGGCAAATAACGGGGTCGTGACAGAGGACCGGGATCGTTTCCTTTCCGAATGACGGCGATGCCATTCTCTCTCCCGCTGTTCCTTGGACAGCTGGCCGAGCGGGTCTTATTCTGTCCGTCAACCCCACCGTTTCAAAGCCTGTGTTTAAAATACCTCAGCCGTGACCCTGTGGAATTCCGGCTATTATAGGTCCCGGTGGGCAGGAGCTGCTTTCTCCGAGAGACGGGCCAGGCCTACTCCGTAGGTGGATCGGATGACAGCCTTCCCGGTCAGAGCCAATTAGCAAGTCCTTTCCTTAGCCATAAAGCCCCTCTCACAAGACTTCTTGTCCAAAAATGAAGGGTCCTCATCGTTCTTCATTGTTGGTTCTTTTGCTGCTTTGTCATGGGCCTCATGGTGGCTGCCCCCCTCTCAGGACACACGATCTGCTGTTGGCATCCCAATAAAGAGACAAAAGGCCAGCTTGATGTCCTGGTTAAGAGCGGTAGCCTCTAATCTGGGTTCGATTCCCTACTCCTCCACAGGCAGCCTGCTGGTTGACCTTGGGCTATTCCCAGTTCTGTCAGAGCTCCCGCAGCCTCACCTACCTCAGCGGGTGTCTGTTGCGGGGAGAGGAAGGGTGGGCATTGGCAAACCACTTTGAAACTCCTTCGGGTCGTGAAAGGTCGGGTGTGGAATGCCAGTGGGGATCTTTGGTGGCCATCCCAGGCTGGCTTCTATCAAGGGACAAGTTAAGCCGTTAAGAGAGCCGGTGTGGGATAGTTGGTTAAGAGCTGTGGACTCTAATTTGGAGAGCTGGGTTTGATTCCGCGCTCCTCCTCCACATGCAGCCAGCTGGGTGACCTTGGGCTCTTCACAGTTCTCTCAGAGCTCTCTCAGCCACACCTACCTCACAGGGTGTCTGTTGTGGGGAAAGGAGGGGAATGGTGTTTGTAAACCACTTTGGGTCTCCTTTGAGTAGAGAAAAAGCAGGGCATTAAAAACTTCTTTGAAAACAGTGGTTTTCCTAATGATCAAAATCAGTCATCTGAAGCAGTGGTCCCCAACCTTTTTTGGCTGGGGACCGGCAGGGCGACGCCCACGCCCACGCATCACGCATGTGTGGCCGCACTCGCGCATTGCGCATGCACGGCCAGGCCGCGCATGCCTACATGCACGGCCGGGCCGCGCATACCTACATGCATGCTGCGCGGCCGAAATCGCGCGTGCGCGGCACTTTCGCGCATGCGTGAAAGTGCCGCACGTGCACGATTTTGGCCGCGCAGCACGCATGTGCACACGTGCAGCTGGGCCTCGCATGCGCTATGCGCGGTGCAGCCCTGATTCCCTCTCCTCGCCCTCCCGCAATAAGAAGCTTCCCAGGCCGCAAGCTTGCAGCCTGGGAAGATTTTTTACTGCGGGGGGGGGGGCAGGGAGAGGGAACCACAGCCCTGCGCCCTGGCCTTCGCAGCCCGGCACCGGGCCACAGACCGCAGGTTGGGGACCACTGATCTGAAGGTATCACCAGGTGGACAAGTCAGTCCGGCTGCAACAGGCTGCCACTTCACACGGTCTGCAATCTCCACCAATGTATATAAACAGGCCAATTTAGGATTGTCCTTTGGGAACCATGTCTTAGCACCCACACAGGCGAGATTCTTGACTTTTTTTTTTTTACAACATCAATGCACCCCTATCATGACTACTGTCACTGTCCCAGACATGGCCGAGGAGGGGCATGTTGCCAGGCTGATAGTTTCTAGAAGGAGAACACACAAACTTGTAAAACAAGCTGAAGGTCAGAGCTGAAATGCCTGAAAGTCACAATCAGTCGAATCAGACAAGAGCAGAAGAGGCAATCCAGGTCACTCGCCTAAGGTCAGCAGGGCACACGGAATCCGATCAAGGCAAGGGAGCAGGGATGGGAGAGCAATAAGGGGCACAGAGAGTTTTCTGCCTCCACTCCATGCTCAGCTAAACATGCACAGTTGCCTGATGGGTTGAGGCTCTGCAAGCACTCGTGAAGGCCAGTCCTGTGTTGAGCTGCTAATCTAGCTGAGCGGGATCTCTGCAGTAAAACAAAGTGTTGCTTGCCAGGCTGTTGTTTTTTGGGCTTGAGGGTGGAGAATCAGCTGATGCTTCTGTCACCAGCCGAGTGCTTGTACCTGGTTCAGGTTCTGAGGCTGCTGGTAGTCCCTGTGGCTCCGGTGCTGATCCTGGCAGAACTCCCCACACTGCTTCTCATAGAATCAAAGAGTTGGAAGGGACCCACTGGGTCATCTAGTCCAACCCCCTGCACTATGCAGGACACTCACAACCCTCTCGCTCATCCACTGTCCCCTGCCACCCCCTTGACCCTTCACAGAATCAGCCTTTCCGTCAGATGGCTATCCAGCCTCTGTTTAAAAATCACCAAAGATGGAGAACCCACCACCTCCCGAGGAAGCCTGTTCCACTGAGAAACCGCTCTGACTGTCAGGAACTTCTTCCGGATGTTTAGACAGAATTTCTTTTGCATTAATTTCATCCCATTGGTTCTGGTCCGTCCCTCCGGGGCAAGAGAAAACAACTTTGCTCCATCCTCTACATGGCAGCCTTTTAAATACTTGAAGATGGATATCAGTCGCCTCCTCTCCAGGCTAAACAGACCAAGCTCCCTCGACCTTTCCTCATACATCTTGGTCTCCAAACCCCTCACCATCTTCATAGCCCTCCTCTGGACACACTCCAGTTTCTCTAAATCCCTCTTCAACTGTGGTGCCCAAAACTGAACACAGGACTCCAAGTGAGGCCAAACCAGAGCAGAGATTCTTCCTCAGAACCTCATGGGCTTGCCACTGATGGGGACCTGACGACTACCGTTTCTCGAAAGAAGGGGGGGGGGAACCATGCTAGAAATCCTTCGGGGAAAATGACCACTTGTTTGTCTTGGTGGACATCAACATTCAGGAGTCACCCTGGGCAGGGTGACTGCAGGCCTTCCATCTCTCCAGGCCCCTCTCAAAGGCTCGTTCTCCATCACTCAGTCCAAAGCCAAGAACTGCATCATGGCCTGTGTGAATACAGACAAAACACTTAAGAATCAATTACTCCAGCATGCACGTAACTACTTTGTAGACTGGTCGTCTGAGTTTACATAGGCTGATTCTGTACTTACTTTGTTTTTTCCATTGTGGATCCTGCTGAATTCAGATCGATTAGAACTCGGGGGCAAAATCCAGGAAGTCAGTAGGGGCAAAATCCAGGAAGTCAGGCTCCATGGATAGGACTTACCAGTGAATCCCATCTCCTGGCTTGAGCCCTTTTGGTATCTACCATGCTTTCAGCTTGGATTTTCATTGTGGGTAGCAGAAAATGCAGAGAGTTAAAATAACTCATGTGAACCATGGACACTGAATTGGATAGAAAGATATGGAAGTTATGAATCCTGTTGGCAGCAGAGGATAAGACCCGTAGTAATAGGTTTTAAGAGACTCTTGTGGCGCAGGGTGGTAAGGCAGCAGAAATGCTGTCTGAAGCTGTCTGTCCATGAGGCTGGAAGTTCAATCCCAGCAGCCGGCTCAAGGTTGACTCAGCCTTCCATCCTTCCGAGGTCGGTAAAATGAGTACCCAGCTTGCTGGGGGGTAAATGGTAATGACTGGGGAAGGCACTGGCAAACCACCCCGTATTGAGTCTGCCATGAAAACGCTGGAGGGCGTCAACCCAAGGCCCAGACATGCCTCGGTGCTTGCACAGGGGATACCTTTATCTTTACCTTTAATAGGTTTAAACTATGTGGAGAATGATATTGGTTAGACATCAGGAAAAAAAATTTCACAGTCAGGAGTTCAGCAGCGGAATCGGCTTGCTAAGGAGGTGGTGAGCTCCCCCTCACTGGTGGTCTTCAAGCAGTGGCTGGACAGAGACTTCACCTGGATGCTTTCAGCTGATCTTGCATTGAGCAGGGAGTTGGACTAGATCAGGGGTAGTCAAACTGCGGCCCTCCAGATGTCCATGGACTACAATTCCCAGAAGCCCCTGCCAGCATTTGCTGGCAGGGGCTCCTGGGAATTGTAGTCCATGGACATATGGAGGGCCACAGTTTGACTACCCCTGGACTAGATGGCCTGTATGGCCCCTTCCAACTCTATGGTTCTAGGAGTCTATAAGTAGTGGCTGGAGAGATACTTTTCATGGATGCTTTAGGCTGATGCTGCCTTGAGCAAGGGATGGGACTAGATGGCCTGTCTGGCCTCTACCAACTCCATGATTCTATAAGCAGCGGCTGGACAGAGACTTCTCCTGGATGATCCTCCATTGATCAGGTGGTTGGACTAGATGGCCTGTCTGGCCCCTTCCAACTCTATGGTTCTATGATTCTGCATAAATAAAGAGGGTCACCAGATCTAGGTTGGAGAATGCCTGGAGATATTCATTAAAAAAAAATCCATGAAATGTATTACAAATGATAGCAATAAAAGACACCCATGCTGAACTGGAAAAACATGCTAAGTGTGTGGGGGTTTTATTAAGGCAATCAAACAAACACCCTATTACAAAGTCCTTGATGGTTTCCCATCATGTCTGCATGCAGCGATCAACCTGCCTAGGCGACTGGCACACACAGGAGCAGTGAAATACAGGATTGTCCCTGTTTCATCTTGTCTTCCAGAGCTGAACATGCATCCCCTCTTAAATGCCTTTTACGAAAGAAAAAGGACAAGTTTTGATGTTCTTTTTAAAGGACTTCTGTCAAAGTCACAGCAGTCGGGCCTGTAACAATACAGGGCAATCTTCCTTTTCAAAAACTTCCAATCCGGCTGCGTCTTTATCTTGAGGAGCCTGTGAGAAGAAGAAAGAAAGAAAGAAAAAACCCAAACCCTACCTCTCACAGCAGTGCAGTTTTGGAAGACATGTAAATTTATTTAAATGCAATCACTCCATCTCTCCGCACCCAGGCAAGCTCTTCTTCTTTGCCAGGTGACGGAGATGAGAGAGACTGTCTCCCCCACCGAGGGATTAGCTCCCTATGCAATCTTCCAATTACAGCCCCCATCTTGTCATTATAATCTTTGGTGGGGAAAGGAGTTAATTGACCCAATTCCATGGCAATCAGGTGAGAGTCGAGAAGACTCGTCTGTCTTAACTTCGGAGGGGGGGGGGGAAGGGAAGGATGCTCTTTTTGGGTTGTTCTTTCAATATCCTCCAAGGTGCAATTACAGCAATGCTTCCTTGGCAGTATTTTCCTTGACTCCAAGATTCCCCCCCCACCTCCCACCCCGGGGGTATATGTGATGGAATTCTAAAACTCTGTGACACTTCAGGAAAAAAAAGGGGAAAAAAGGGGGAACTATTCCTAATTGGTATGTGAGTTATAAAGCAACATCAACAGTGCCATGGACCTGAGGGGGTCCCATGGAGCGGCAGCACAGAAATTATGCCAGAACACCCTTCCTTGGGGCTCCTTCATTAGGCAGGGCAAAAAAAGGCCTGTTTCAAGCAGCACGTTTTGAAGTCCCGGTGGCAGATAGGAAATCACCAGGTCTTAAGAGCCACCTTGGTGTCGAGGCTAAGAGTGGCAGCTCCTAATCTGGAGAGCCGGGTTTGATTTCCCCATTCCTCCTCCACCTGTAGCTGTCCGGGTGACCTCGGGCCAGTCACAGTCCTTTGAGAGCTGTCCTCAGAGAGCAGCTCTCTTGGGGCTCTCTCGGTCCCACCTACCGCACCAGGTGCGTGTTGTGGGGAGAAGGAGGGGATTGTCACAGGCAAAAATACCTTCCCAAGTGCTGTCATGGTTCCCCCCTCGTGTGCTTTCTGAAGCCTTCCTTTTGCATTTCTCATCCCCTCTCTCGCTCCTGGCATCTCTCAATAAGGCAGGCCCAGCCTTCTATCCATCCTTGAGGATCAGAGCGAAAGCAGCTAAAAGAGCCAGTGCTGTTGTCAGTGCCGGCTTTTGATCGCCGCTCGTGGGTTTTTACCAAAGCGGGCGCGGCGGCCTTCCCCTCTCTGTGCGCTTCTCTGTCCATCAGATGCTTCCCTTTCTGAACTGCTCCCCCTCCGTGTTCTCGCATTGCCTTTTGTGCAGCAGCCGGCACCGGAAACGGGCCCAGCCTTCAGCGTTCGCCTTGGAAGAGCCTGTGAAGATTTAGGCAGCTGTTGGCCATTCGAAATGTCTGCTCTTGGAGTGAAATTCATTCCAGCTATAAACAGAAGCATTTTCCTGTTTTGCTCAGGAAAATCCAGCTGCAAAAGCACATTGACAGTGCATCATCTGAAGTGCGCTAGCGTTCGCCCGTCTGCTTTCTGAGCAAATGTTTGTGGCATTACGTGCTCAAATCCAAGAAGGGAAGACGCAAGAGAGAAAGTCACGTCTGGTTATCTCACCCTATGCTTCCAGAGCACCAGCCCGGAGGAAAAGAATCTTGTACTGATCAGGTGATGATTCAACTTGCTGACAATCGTTCCAGTTCCTTGGGGGGCGGGGGGGGGGGGCGGCTCTCTTGGGAAAATAAATGGCAGACGTTGCTCGGGAGAGCTTCTGGGGACTTTAAAATTAGACTGGAGAGCAATGCTGGCAGACTGCACCAGTGTGCAGGTGGATCTCCGCGGAGGCTTATTCTGAACAACAGAGCAAGTGGCTCCTATGTGTTGATTTAGAGATCACCTCTCCGTAGAGTTTCTGAAGAAGGCCAGCAAAGGCCCAAAAAATAAAAATAAAATAAAACAACAAGAAGACTGATTTAATTTTTTTTTAATCCATAAGAACAAGCTGTTAGAAGCAGCATAAAATGAGGCAGCAAAGCATAGAAATAACAAGAGTGATTAGTATTTTAGAAACCCGTAAGAAGAAACCATTAGAAACAACTATGCAGACAGCATGAAATCAGGCCAGCAAAGCTAAAAAAAATGGCAAAGAATGATCAGTATTTTATTCATAAGAACAGTCTACAAAACCAGCACAAGATAAGGCCAGCAAAGCAAAAAAATAACAAGAAGGATTAGTATTTTAAAAATACATAAGAACAAGCCATGAGAAACGGCTATAAAAACAGCACAGAAAGCAGCATAAAATAACAGAACAAAAGATCTTCCCACCAGTGGGCGCTATTGGTCAGCTTCACTTCGAACTGACTGGATCTCAGCATGAGCTGGCCAATTGCATTCCCAGGATAAAGATCCTGTCTCAGACCTCAAGCTCTTTTTTATAATCACATGATGATTGGGAACAGGTTTTTTAAAAAAGTAATCCCATTTCTGCAATGAACATTAGTTAAGAAGTTAGGGTCATATTATTCAATTATGGCAAACTGATCAAATGTACTATAAAATCAGAATCCAGTAGTAACTGATTGAATGTACTGTTCAAAGATTCCTGCCAGAAGACAGTCTCAAGACCACCCTGTGTAGCTTACTTTGTTACACCACTTGCACATACAGTGACAATAAAGACACTTCATACTTTTATGGCTTACGGGGTCTTTTATTATCAGCAAATCAGTTGTTCTTTCACCACAAAACTGCATTTTAAAAGCGAACCACACTAGCTGCCTTCCTTAAACAATGTGAGGCTATTTGTATACTTAGGCTAGTTTAGGTGACAGCTGAGTGAGGCACTTTGGGGAGGGGGGGAGAGAACCTAGTACATCAGACCAGACACGCAATCTTCCCGAGGTATCTAATGCCACTAAGCTCAGTAGGTGTACAGACACAATACCCACTAAAATTTAAAAGATGTAGGTCTTACTTCTGAGAAAACGTGCATTGGAAGCCACGCTGCATGGCTGCAATGCAATGCGGTTATCAGCAAGTAAGCCTCATTGCACACATGAAGCCGTCTTCTGAGTAAGCATGGGGTAGTTGCCAACTTTGGCTGCAAAATTCCTGGAGATCTGAGGGCTGGAGTCTAGGGAGGGCTTGAGAATGCCGCAGAACCCTCCTTCCAAAGTGAACTCAAGGAGACACCTTGAGATGAGTTGAAATCCCAGTTCTCCAGCCATGGGAGGGGGGTGGGGGCCGGCAGCCCTGTTTAATACGTTCCAGCAGGGTAGCTGTTTTTGTGTGCCAAAATAACAAGAGTCTTGCAGGCCCATGGACAGGATTTTTTAAAAGGGGAGGTGGGAGGTTACAAAACATCCCAGAACATTTGAGAAAATAAGATATTTCACACTTTTCCTTTATTTTTTTTAATTCCTATTATTTTCCTATCTGTTACCATTATAAATAGGCTTTCATTGGTTCAACGAATAGCTTTTTTGTATTATTTCATTTATATAATCTTTTTTGGGGGGTCGTGGTGTCATTCCCCCCCCCCACCCCTTTGTGTACGGCCTCGGAGTCTCGGGACCCCCATTGCATCCGACGAGGCGCGCTGTGTCTCCCGAAAGACGACGCCCCGCGAGCGGGGACGGGGCGGGACGCCTCTGCCAGATGCGATTGGGCGTCCAGAAGCCGGTAGGCGGGGCTTCCCGGCGCGCGGTTCCCTTCTCCGTTCTGCCTGGGAGCGAAGAGGCGGGGCCAGTCGGAGTGAGGGGCGTGGCACACGGCAGCGTCCGTCCCCCCGGTTGGTGAAGGCGCGGGGCGGTGGGCGGAGTCCCGTCGCTGGGGCCCGTTGCCATGGACGCGGGCGCAGCATGGCGGGCCTGGAGGGCGACGACGCCGGCGCCGCCTTGGACCACATCGTCACCCAGTTCAACACCTACGAGGACTACCTGGACTCGCAGATCACCACGCAGGACCTCTACTACCTGGAGGTGAGGCCTCGGCTCCCCCCCCCGCCCGGGAGCGACTAGGGACGCCGAAGGGGCTTCTGAACATGTGCAGAGTGCAGCCAGGACCGCTTCGCCCCGCTGGGCGGGCGCCTGTTGCCGGCGGGCTTGCCTGCAGCGTGGGAAACTGACACTGGAGCCTCTCCTGTTGCTTGCCTCGTGTTTCCACTCTGCTTTTGTTTTGTGTTTTGTTGCCCCAAAGCAAAAAATGACATCCAAAATAGCATCCGGTAATAGACACTGAAAAGTCCCATGCAGTTATATGGGTTTTGCAAAGGGCTCTGTGTGTGTATGCAGTCGGTTGATTGATTGATTGATTGATTGATTACATATTCCGTTGATGGTGGAGGAAAAAAAAAGTCTGGGCAGCTGAAGCTTTTCTAGACAAGAAGGTGAATAATATCACCTGCCAAATCTAATCAACTGGTAGAGTCAGCTTGGTGTGGTTCAGAGAGGCAGCCTCTATTCTGCAGAGCTGGGTTGGATTTCCTCACTCCTCCACATTGCAGGCAGCTGGGGGACCTTGGGCTGGTCAGTTCTCTCAGAGCTCTCTCAGCCCCACCTACCTCAATGGGTGTCTTGTGGGGAGAGGAAAGAAAGGTGATTGAGGCCTTCTGGGGGACCTTGGGCAAGTCACAGTTCTGCCAGAGCCCTCTCACCCCTCGCCACCTCCCCTCACCCCTCTCCACCTTGTGGAGAGAAGAAGGGTAGGCAATTGTCAGCTCCCTCAGCTTGTAAAAAGCAGGGTGCAACCCCCCCCCAACTCCTCCTCCTCCTCTTCTTGTTCTTCTTCTTCTTCCCCCCTTCCAGGGTTGTTGGCAACTCTATCTGAGCTGGAATTTCCCAGAGGAATGCCTTCTTCTTATGCGGCTTCCCAACCCTACTGTGGGTGCCATTGTTACAAACAAGAAAATACAGCTTCCTTGGTAGAAATGTCCTGCCCGTGTGGCGGCTCCTCTGTTTTCTTGAGTTATTTATTTGATCGTATTTCATTCATTTCTGCTCCACCTTTCTCATTTTAACTTCACAACAACCCTGTGAGGTAGGTTTGCTGGGCCAAGCTCACCCAGTGAACTTCCATGGCACAAATTGGGTCCCCAAGATATTTCCTTCCTTTAAGAAAGGAGTAAAAACTGCTCTTTCTTTGCCCAAAACCACAGAGTGTCTTCCCCAACGTGCCTATGTCACTTCTGGGTCACGTTGAAGTTATGTAGGCAAGTCACTGAAATGCCTGGTGTCCTTCCCTTTTTGGAGGGGTGGGTCTCCTCCCCCACAAGTTAGCTGATTGGCGGTGGAGCGGTGGGCCTGGTAGCAGGGGACAGTGGGGTGTGGAATCTGACACCCCTAGGTAGAATATGACAGAGGGACTGGCCTAAGGGACTGTGGCATAATTCATGGTCCAGCGCCCATGTTTTTTTCCTAAAGAAGGCTCTTTCCTGCTTCCAAGGGCTCATTTGCAAATCCGCAAACCAAGCAGGCTCAGGGTGTTATCTTAATCCTGAAGTCACCTGGGAACTGTAGTGTTGAGGAGATGCTGATAGTTCCACCTCAGTGCTGGGTCTATCAGGTCTTCTAGAGTTCTAGCAAGGGGGATGGTGGCAGCGAAAGAGCTGCAGCACTTTTCCCATTTAATTCTATTTCTTCCTGTCTCTTGCCCGACTCTTCCTCCGACAACAGGCGCTCACAGGGGATTGTATTTTTTTGTTTTGTTTTCGATATTTATATAATTAGTATTACGATTGCATTTATTTACTGCCATAACTTGTGAGACTCAGGGCGGATTGCCGGAAAGGTAAAAAGCGTATAATTGAAGCACAGAAATGGAGATTTTAGGTATATACATTAAATCATAGGCATTGAAACAAGAAAGAATTAATGGTCTGCTCTTTCTATCATGGGAAGGCGGTGGGGGGGGTCATAGAGATGGCCATTTGAGTTGGATTCGGACAGGAAGGCGGGTGGATTAGATAGTTTAGGCCTCAACCTTAGGCGTGGCGGAATAACATTGTTTTACAAGCCCTGCGAGACTATCTGAAGTTCGGCAGGGCTCGGATGGCAGGCTGTTCCATCAGGTTGACTCTCTGCAGGTTTGAGGCATACCACGCAGGGTTGTTGTGCAGATGAATTGGAATGCTGTTGCAGAGGTTCTTTTGCCTCCTGTTTCATCTGCGCAACAACCCTGTGCAGTAGGCCTCAAATGTTTCAACTCTACTACAACTGCCGTGGGAGGCCTTAAACGTTTCTTCTGCACAGCAACCCTGTCCAGCCTTTGTTCTAAGAACAATTTGGTCACTGCTGCGGGAAAGGTGTGCCTGGTCATCGCATCTACTTCTTAGAGTTGTCGTGGAGGAGAAGAGGATGTTGTAAGTCACTTTGCTTCCCCACTGGGAGAAAAGCAGGGTGTAACTACTCCAGCAGGCTCCACTGCCTGTTGTAGGTACCCTGCTGTAAGGATCAGGGCGCTGAATTAAATTGGTTTGTCGTTCTGTAAAGCTGCCACTAGGTGGAAATATTATTTCACTTTTGAGCCCATGGAAAGCCGGAGCTGCGCAGCTTTTGTGCATGTGGGTGTTGGTGTGTGTGAAGCAGCTTCTGCTTGCTAACTTTGTCCCTGTTTCTCAGCTAGTGATCCACGAGCCACGGAAGGCCTCTGCGTTCCATCGATCCTTTTCTGTAGTCTTATTTGTATATCACAGGCCGCTTGTTGTTTTACAGAGCGACATGGTCGAAAAGTCAGACCCCCGGCTTAAGATCCAAATGGTCTGTGGGCAGCTGGACCCCCAAGCCCTTTTAGCCGCATTTCCCGACCATCCTGCAAGAATGGGGCCCTGAATTTTTTAATTGGCACAACCCAGTGTTATTTGGACAAAGGAGGTGCAGAGTTGATTCTCAGCTCCACCATCGAGCCTTCAGACCAGGGGTAGTCAAACTGCGGCCCTCCAGATGTCCATGGACTACAATTCCCAGGAGCCCCTGCCAGCGAATGCTGGCAGGGGCTCCTGGGAATTGTAGTCCATGGACATCTGGAGGGCCACAGTTTGACTACCCCTGCTTCAGACGGTCGTTGGCAGGCCTTTTCTCCACCCCAAAACGGAAAGCATCTCTGTCCCCTCGATCCTTACCTCACTCTTCCTCCAGCAGCTCAGCGTGGCATATACTGTTCCGTTGTATCCTCACAACAACCTTGTGAGGTAGCTTAGGCAAAGAAGACTGATCCAAGGTCATTTGGCAGACTTATTTATGATGTAGTGGTTAAGAGCGGCAGCTTCTAATCTGGCAAGCTGGGTTTGATTCCCTGCTCCTCTACATGCAGCCAGCTGGGTGGTCTTGAGCCAGTCACAGCCCTGATACTGCTGTTCTGACTGAACAGTTCTCTCAGAGCTCTCTCAGCCCCACACACCTTACGGGGTGTCTATTGTGGGGCTTCAGCCCTAGAGAGCCAGCTCGTTGTAGCGGATAAAAGCAGTGGACTTTAATCTGGAGAGTTGGTTTTGATTCCCGGCTCCTCCACATGCAGCCAGATAGGTGACTTTGGGCCAGTCATACATAGTTCTCCCTGAGCTCTCACAGCCTCACCTGCTTTGCAAGCTGCCCGTTGTGGGGAGAGGACGGGTAGGTGATTGAAACTTCTTTGGGTAGTAAAAAGCAGGATACAAAAAACCCACCTGTGCTTCTTTGAGAGCCACTTGGTGTGATGACTGAGTGGGGGCCTCTAATCTGGAGAACTCCTTCACAACACCCCACAACGTTTCATGTAAGCCACTCTGAGCCATATAGGGGGGCGGAATAAAAATCTAAGAAAATAAATAAATAAACATGCAGCGAGCTGGATGACCTTGGACCCGTCACAGTTCTCTCAGAGCTCTCTCAGCCTCACCTCCCTCACAGGGTGTCTGTGGTGGGGAGAGGAAAGGGAAGGCGACTGTAAGCCGCTTTGAGACTCCTTCAAGAAAAGCTGCCTATAAGAACCAACTCTTCTTCTTTCTTGAACGAGTCAAAGCACAAATTTGGTCCACCTTGAGTGTGGTTCCATTAAGCCAATCTGCAAGATAAATGAATATATGAAATTGATCACAGATGGCTAGACACTTGGTTCAGATTGGAATCTGTCATTTATTTGTGCTCTGATTACTCCAGGCCTCCAGGATATGCCAAATGACCAAAAAGAAATTAAATAAAGGGGTCTCTTCAACCGGAGTTCAATAAATGGACCATGGAACATGTAGCAAAATAATATCACCTGAAAATAATATCGAAATAATATCACCCTGCAGACCAAACGGATATTCAAGGGGCAGCTGGACGAGCCAGTTCAGCTGTTGGCAGCCCTGCCACGTCGCTTGCAGGGCTAGAGAAAAAGAATTCCAGCACAGCTGACAGAAACCAACAGTCGATCATAAATTAATAGGATCAAAACTTGGCAAAGGAAGATTCACCAAAGCGCCAGCCCTGAAACGACACCTGGCAGCCCAGGTGCCTTTTGGCAGAGGGAGCGTCTTCGCTAACCTCTCCAAAGCCTGCAGGGGCTGAGAACTCACAGCCTCTCTGGTAATGGAAGGGGCCTCTACCAAAGAGGGCTCCAGGGGGAGGGCAACCTAAGAAGCCCTGGTGCTGAGGTTTGTGCTGCCAACATGGAAGAGATGAGTCAGAGGTTATTTTTAAAAATATACAAATGCATATAAATAAATACAGTTGCATTTTTAAAAATGAAGAAGAAGAGTTGGTTCTTAGATGCTGCTTTTCTCTACCCAAAGGAGTCTCAAATGGCTTACAATCACCTTCCCTTTCCTCTCCTCGCAACTGACACCCTGTGAGGGAGGTGAGGCTGAGAGATTACTAAAGAAGAAGAAGAGTTTGTTCTTATGTGCCGCTTTTCTCTACCCGAAGGAGGCTCAAAGCGGCTTACATCTGCCTTACCTTTCCTTTCCTCTCCCCACAACAGGCACCCTGTGAGGTGGGTGAGGCTGAGAGAGCCCTGATATCACTGCTCATTCAGGACAGCTTGATCAGTGCTGTGGCGAACCCAAGGTCACTCAGCTGGCTGCATGTGGGGGAGTGCAGAATCGAACCCAGTTTGCTAGATTAGAAGTCCACACTCCTAACCACTACACCAAAATGGAGTCACCACAGTGTAGTTGCAGGAACACAGATGTCTTGCAGTACAGTCCTAAGACTAAAGTTTCTGTCCAGGGGCATCTTTAAGACCAACCATGTCATTGTTTGACGATTCTGTGTACACAGCCAGTATGGTGTAGTTGTTAAGAGTAGTGGCCTCTAATTTGGAGAACAGTCCCCAGTCCTCTGCATGCGGCCAGCAGGGCCAGTCACCATTGTTTCAGAGCTGTTCTTGCAGATCAGTTCTCTCAGAGCTCTTTCAGCCCTACCTACCTCACAGGGTGTCTGTTATGGAGAAAGGAAGTGAAAGGCATTTGTAAGCTGTTTTGGGCCTCCTTTGGCCAGTGAAAAGCGGGGTATAAAACCAGCTCTTCTTGGGACTGTGACTATTTGCGCAATTATTTTTCAGTCGATTAAAAAAGAAATTGTGCCGTTTTGGGACTGTCAGGCAGGCAAGCAGAAACACCTGGTGATGTTTTCAGTTGGACGAAGAACAGGACACGGATTGCGAGACGGACTGGAATAGAAAAGCCCTGGCAGCAGCTTGTTAGCCGGCCCAGCGTGAGCAAACCATCCTGGGCTTCTTTTTCGGGTGGCAGCCCCCGGTCAGTGCTCCCCTCTTTCCTCTGACCCTCCCTGTTGTCTCCCCAGAATGAAGAGATGGCCCGCCAGCTGGTGGAGCTGGGTTTCCGAGGAAGTGGCGAAGTGCTGAGAAGGGAAGACTTCATCGCCAGGAAATTAGCGGCGGAGGTTTCCAGGCTCTCTGAACGACACCAGCAAAAGTAAGCGATCAGCAAAAGTAAGCGATGTGCGGGTATGTGTGAGCTAATGAGCCATGTAACGAGATTAGGGGGGGAAAGGGGCGAAAAGCTGGCTCGAAATGCAAACAGGGAGACCGTGTAAAATCAGAGTGTGAAAAGATGACAGAATAACGAGGGACTTTAAAGGCATACATTCAAATTTGCGTCCTGCGTCTGGTGTTGCAGAACTATTGGGGGCCTGGGGAAATGACATAAATAGGGTCAAGCTTGTGGGAATGCAAATTACCTGTGGGTGGGCAGGTAGCTGTGGATTTCCTGCATTGTGCAGGGGCTCGGCGAGATGACCCCGGAGGTCCTTCCAGCTCTGATTCTGGGGAGAAAGGGAAGAAAGGCGGTGAGCCGACCAAACAGGAGATGGTCGGGTAAAAGAGGGACCCCTGCTGTCGCTAGATGTTCAGGGTAAGAACGTCTGCATGCAGCAGGATGTTAATCTGAAAAATTTCCACTAGGTTTAAAAAAAATAAATAAAACCACCTGCACACCTGAGATCCTCCGCTGGTTCTTCCTGTCACAGGCCTTGTGAATCAGCCGCTTGTGTCAACATTCCTTCGTCTTTCTACACGCCTGAAGAACACCTGGAGATTTGTGCTACGGTTTCCTGAAAACCGTGGATGTCTGTGCAGGTGCCAAGACGCTTTGCATAGGACGGCTTGTCCTTAAGGCATAGATACCGGGGAGCAGGCTGCCCCTCTCTCCGATTCATCCGCCGGCGTGGGGAGCCCCGGAGAGGCATCTGGTGAAGCTTCATACCCCCGTAAGGGGCTGTAGAGCAGGGCCTCTGGGCTACTCCAGCCTGGTGCTGTCATAACACACCGCCAAGAGTGCTTCGTAGGGAACCTGTTGTATGCCTCACTAAGGCCCTGCCGTCAGCTGACTTGCCAACCTTTGGCTTTTTCCTCTCCCCTCTGTGTTCAGAGCCAGCTTGGTGTTGTGGTTAAGAGGAGTGGCCTCTAATCTGGAGAGAGTGGTTTGATTCCCTGCTCCTCCTCCACGAGCAGCCAACCGGGTGACCTTGGGCCAGGCACCGTTCTCTCAGAGCTCTTTCAGCCCCAGCTACCTCAAAAGGGGTCTGTTGTGGAGAGAGGAAGGGAAAGGTGATTGTAAGCCACTTTGAGACCCATGAGGCCCGCTGGGTGATTTTGGATCTGGCACAGGTCTCTCAGAGCTTTCTCAGCCCCACCTACCTCACGGGGTGCCTGTTGTGGGGAGAGGAAGGGAAGGTGATTACAGGCCCCTTTGAGACACACGAGGCTTGCTGGGTGACCTTGGGCCAGGCACAGTTCTCTCAGAGCTCTCTCAGCGCCACCTACCTCACAGGGTGTCTGTTGTAGGGAAAGGAAGTGAAGGCAGTTGTGAACCACTTTGAGACTCCTTCGGGTAGCCAAAAGCCAGGTACAAAAACTCAGCTCTTCTCTTTCTGTTTCTTCTGCTGCTGCTGCTGCTGTATTGAGCTTTTTCTACTCCAAATCATGGTGTCCAGATTAGAAAGTGTGGCTCTTTGGGGAGCATGAGCCCTGCCATTTCATCATTTTGAAAAATAAACAGCTGGTGTCTTGCTTACTGCCTCTGGAGCCTACCCATTAGGAACGTGCACAGCCATAGGGAGAGGAAGGAGAGGGATTTGAAGAAGACTTGGTTGTTATATGCCACTTTTCTCTACCAGAAGGAGTCTCAAAGTGGCTTACAGTCGCCCTCCCTTTCCTCTCCCCACAACAGACACATTCACAACCCGCCTTGTGTCTCCATGGGGGAGGTGGCATATAAATAACATACATAAATGACCAGATCAATAAAATGAAAGACTTCCCAGCTTCTGGTTTCCTGGCTGGCCTCTAACACCTGATTCCAAAGCAAAAGGATTTGCCCTTTCCATGAGGTCACCCGGGAAGCTTTTAAAATTGTTGTGTGTGCGCATGTGCCTGTACACACACAAGCCCTTCCCTTCAAATAACATATGGAGGCCGGCAGCTCTTTCTGATGACTCTAAATGTTCTTGTCCTTAACATGTTTACTTTTAATACAATATTAAGTCAGTTTTTGAAAAGCTCCAGGTGTGTTTGGGTAGCTGAGTGCAACCGAATTGGTTACGTTAGCAGCAGTGTTTTTGCACCTGGAAACGAGCAGTGATAATCAACATCCTCGGCCTTCCAAGAATAAATTGTTCCTGTTCCCTCTTTTCTTTCTTTCTTTCTTTCTTTCTTTCTTTCTTTCTTTCTTTCTTTCTTTCTTTCTTTCTTTCTTTCTTTCTTTCTTTCTTTCTTTCTTTCTTTCTTCTTTCTTTCTTTCTTTCTTTCTTTCTTTCTTTCTTTCTTTCTTTCTTTCTTTCTTTCTTTCTTTCTTTCTTTCTAAAAGTATTTCTCTTTTCCTTCCCTGCTTTTAAATTAGCATACTGTTTTTTGGGAAAAGCCTCGGGAATAAAGGGAATTGGCTTAAATAGGTCTTGAAAAAACATTCTCTTTTGGTGTACTCTGCTCTGGTTCGGCCTCACTTGGAGTCCTGTGTTCAGTTTTGGGCACCTCAGTTGAAGAGGGATGTAGACAAACTGGAACGTGTCCAGAACCGGGCATGGAATCACCGATTGGTTCAAAATTAAGAAAGGAGTTCGGCAAGGCTGTATACTGTCGCCTTGCCTATTTAACTTGTATACGTACATCATGAGAAAGGCAGGGTTAGATGAGTCACAAATTGGGATCAAGATTGCAGGGAGAAATATCAACAACCTCAGATATGCAGATGATACCACTCTAATGGCAGAAAGTAAAGAGGAACTAAAGAGCCTGTTGATGCGGGTGAAGGAGGAGAGCGCAAAAGTTGGCTTGGAACTCAACATCAAAAAACCGAAGATCATGGCATCTGGCCCTCTCAATTCCTCGCAAATGGGGAAGAAATGGAGGTAGTGACAGATTTTATTTTCCTGGGCTCCGAGATCACTGCAGATGGGGACTGCAGCAAAGAAATTAAAAGACACTTGCTCCTGGGGAGGAAAGCTATGGCAAATCTAGACAGCATCCTAAAAAGCAGAGACATCACCCTGCCAACAAAAGTGTGTCTAGTCAAGGCGATGGTCTTCCTAGTTGCAATGTATGGCTATGAAAGCTGGACCATAAGGAAGGCTGAGCGTCAAAGAATTGAGGCTTTTGAACTCTGGTGCTGGAGAAGACTCTTGCGAGTCCCTTGGACTGCAAGGCGAACAAACCGGTCAGTCTTAGAGGAGATCAGCCCTGACTGCTCCTTAGAAGGCCAGATCCTGAAGATGAAGCTCAAATACTTTGGCCACCTCATGAGAAGGAAGGACTCCCTGGAGAAGAGCCTAATGCTGGGAGCGATTTAGGGCAAAAGAAGAAGGGGGCGACAGAGAATGAGGTGGCTGGATGGAGTCACTGAAGCAGTAGGTGCAAGCTTAAATGAACTCCGGAGAATGGTAGAGGACAGGAAGGCCTGGAGGATCATTGTCCATGGGGTCGCGATGGGTCGGACACGACTTCACACCTAACAACAACAATATTTTCTTACGAATTGGTGTGTCGGATTTTGTTTGATCTTTATTCTAGTTCTTTTAAATTCCTTAGTCTAATTAAAATATATATATTAAAAAAGACCACCAAAGGTAATTCTGGATATAACCTTTTGTGAGCAGGCACGCTTCTTCAGGTACAAGTGGACGTAGGTAAGGGAAGTTTTGTATTCTGTTCCTAAATGGTTCTGGGATCCCCCCTTCCCCCCAAATATAAAAACCTTGCCTTCCTGCTGAGTTTACTGCTTGCTGGCTGCCCCCCAACGTAGCTGGGGGTGGACCAGAGACCCTCCTGTAGCCCCGGTGTCCCACTGTGGTGCGTCTGCTGCCGTCCCCCAGGTCTCTGCGCAGTAGATCACTTGAACAGATCTAAAACCAATGCGTCGTGTAATTTAAAGCCCGTCTCTTCGGTTACTGTTTGTTCTGCCTGCGGTTTGGCCGACTCGTCCCGCACTACCGTGCTTTTTCCGCTAGCGTTTTCGGTTAGGTGCGATTCGTTCAAGGGCCAAGCGGGGAAAAGCCCCCTCAGTCTCGTACCATCTCGGTTAAGCGATGCTTTCCAGAAGCAGAGAGTTAAATGCATGTCCTGATGCTTGAACGTGTCTCCCTTGTTCTTGGCCTGGAGGGAACCCCCCCCCCTTGCCAAGTGGCCTAATTGTTCCCCTGTCTTGATCCTGGCTGCGGAAGAAGACGATGCTTAATCTTCCTCGCCAGACGTCTTGCTAAAGATAGCCGCGATGCAGTCGGTCCTGATTTGAAACGCAGAGAAACAAGCCGAAATATTGGGCAGTTGTCTTTTAGACTTCCAGGTGAGGGACAGGTGCCCAACCCATCTGTCATTCCTCTCCGTGCTCTCAGAAACAGTAAGCAACAGGTCTGCGTTCTTATGGTTTCTTTTTTCTGCTTTGAGCTCCTGTCTCTCTCTGTCATTGCCTCATTTTGGGGGGTTGTTGTTTTTTTTACCCTGCCCAACCTCTGAGGATGTATTTCACAGCAATGTATGGCTGTGAAAGTTGGACTCTAAGGAAGGCCGAGGGTCAAAGAATTGAGGCTTTTGAACTCTGGTGCTGGAGAAGACTCTTGCGAGTCCCCTTGGACTGCAAGGCGAACAAACCAGTCAGTCCTAGAGGAGATCAGCCCTGACTGCTCCTTAGAAGGCCAGATCCTGAAGATGAAACTCAAATACTTTGGCCACCTCATGAGAAGGAAGGACTCCCTGGAGAAGAGCCTAATGCTGGGAGCGATCGAGGGCAAAAGAAGAAGGGGACGACAGAGAATGAGGTGGCTGGATGGAGTCACTGAAGCAGTCGGTGCAAACTTAAATGGACTTCGAGGAATGGTAGAGGACAGGAAGGCCTGGAAGATCGTTGTCCATGGGGTCGCGATGGGTTGGACACGACTTCGCACCTAACAGCAACAACAATCCTCTGAGGAGGGCTGGGCGGTGGACAGTGTTCTCTCTTGTATTCTCACAGCACCCCTGCAAGGTATGTTAGGCCAAGGGCCAGTGATTGACCCAGGAAGCCAGCGTGGTGTCGTGGTTAAGAGTGGCAGTTTCTAATCTGGTGAGCTGGGTTTGATTCTCCACTCTTACTCATGCAGCCAGCTGGGTGACCTTGGGCCAGTCACAGTCCTGATAGTGCTGCTCTCACAGAGGAGTCCTGGCAGGGCTCTCGCAGCCTCACCAGAAGGTTTCCTTAGGCAGTTGCCACTGTGTACTAAATGTAAAACCAGCTCCCTGTGCTACCCAATGGCTTCTTTGGTGACGTCCGTTTTCAGACAACACTCCGGGGAAAGACAGATTTTGAGAAGCGTGCTGTGGGATGAAGCTGAAAACACAGAGCATTATCTCTCGTGGTGTTTTATTACTGCAGGTGCCTTGTGGCTCCCAGTCGGGGTGTGTGTGGGGGGGAGGGAGCCCTATTTATACACCTGTCCACACAAAGGATTCCAAAGGGCTTCCAAAGGATGCCAGAGGAGGGGAGGGGTGGGGAAGCAAGAAAACAGCTCATGCTGTGCTGACACAGTGATAAATTAAGCCTCTTCCCTTGGGGAAATCCAACAGGAGGGTCCAAACAGTCCCCCAAAAGAGCTTAACGGCGAGGTGCAGATGTTCGAAAACCCATTTCAGGGACGTTCACCAATCGGTTCCTGCAGCTTTTGAACTGCTTTGGAGGGCTGCTTTCGGAAGCAAGCAGGAGCGACCGCTGCCTTTTCCTTTTGGACAAAAGGAAGAGGGGGGGGAACGCACACTTTGCGGCAGTCCTGCCTTTATAATTTTCCGTGTGCCTGTTTCAGACCTCTATCAGATATAAGATCTCTATCATCTCATCACGTCACTTTATAATACCCCATTGTGTGTTTCTGATATAGTCACAGACTTTGGTGCTGAGAGCATTTGCGGGTGTGACTTTAGCCTTACTTCCTTTCCCCTGACCCTGACAGCCCAACCAAAAAATGGTTTATAAGTCGCTTTGAGACTCCTTCGGGTAGAGAAAAGCAGCATATAAGAATCAACTCTTCTTCTTCTTCCTCTTCTACCCCAGTTCACAGATCCATATACAGCTGTGGTGGCCAAATGGTGGTTCTTTAGATCTCCATGGCCTACAATGCCCATGAGCCTCTGCCAACATGACATGAGAATCGTAGTCCATGGGCATTTGGAGAACCACGGTTTGGCCACCCCTGATATACATTGCAGCAAACTGGATGCATGAGATGGTGTGTCGAACTCTGCCCATCCTCTTATGGAACAAACGATTGGAGTAGGATTGCTCCTCTTCTCCCTGTCTTCTCCATCAAATAAGTGAATTCCACTGTATTTAATGGGGCTTACTCTCAAGTAAGAGTGCATAGGATTGCAGCCTCAATTTCCTTGAAATTTTACTCTCCCTTTCCTGTGATAAGAGAAGGCTGCCCACCTTGAGCCCCAAACCGTATTCTGTAGCCTAGGCATATTAATAATCTGCTTTTAGCCTTTCCATGTGCGGTCTCTTTGGAAACCAAACAAACAAAGCCAGCCATGCTCCTCTTTTGTTAACCACCAGAGTGCACTTCCCGTGATGTTTTGCAGGTTCCTTTCTCGTGGTGCATTCTTCTTCCACCTGCACAGGCTCTTCCACCTGCACAGCTCTTGAGAAGCAGCTTGGCGCTTGGAGTCTTGTTTTAGCAACAGCCCAGGGCAAAAATGTTCAGTAGACTTCGGCCCTGTCCCATGTGGGGAATCTCAACACCCTTCGGAAAATTACTTTGCTAGGTGTCCATGAACTACAGTTCCCATGAGCCCCTGCCAGCAGCATAGAAAGACCACAGATTGCTATCGCGCTTCCCCCATTCGACTGCAAGGACCGATGGCCAGTTTGATACTTGAAGATTAGTGAATGAGCTATCATAATACACTCCAGAGAATCTTCTAGAAAATAAGAACACTTACACTCTTGATAAGGATCTACCCATTACGCAGTAATGGGTTTAAACTGCAAGTACAACGATATAGGCTAGATATCAGGAAAAAGATTTTCACAGTCAGAGTAGTTCAGCAGTGGAATAGGCTGCCTAAGGAGGTGGTGAGCTCCCCCTCACTGGCAGTCTTCAAGCAAAGGTTGGATACACACTTTTCTTGGATGCTTTAGGATGCTCTGGGCTAATCCTGCGTTGAGCAGGGGGTTGGACTAGATGGCCTGTATGGCCCCTTCCCACTCTAGGATTCTATGATTCTATGATTCTATCGATGAGCCACTGATGAAAGTCTTGGTTTTGAAAACGGCTTATGTATCCAGATCCTGTTCTGGCTCATCCTGAATAAATGAAGAAAAAAACGTTTAGATTGCTCCGGTGTCTTTACAGTAGTGGTTCTCAGCCTTCCTGATGCCACAACCCTTGAATACAGTTCCTCATGTTGTGGTGACCCCCAACCATAAAACTATGCAAGGGTTCTTTCACAAAAATTAAACTGAAACTGACCAATGGCGTGAAGATCCATGGTTCATGATTGTATATAAATTGATTTATTTCCGGGGTTTCTCAGTTCAGTTCTGCCTCTTGTCCCACCATGCTGATCTCGCTCTTTTACGCTGCTCCAGAGAGATGAACACTCTAACTCGATCTACCCCACAAGGCTGTTGTGTGGCGCCTGCAGGAGGAGCGGCAACAATGGCGCGGCAAGAAACTGGCGGTAGAGAGCGTCACCCCCCGCCGTAGATGAGGATGCGGAGAGCAAATGAGTAGATTACGCCATCACTGTTACAATTACTGTAAATTATTGGTTTTTATTGTCATTTTATGGTTTTAGGGGACGGGGTTATGTAAGCCGCCTCGAGCCTTCGGGGGGAGGCGGGGTATAAATATAATAATAATAATAATAATAATAATAATAATAATAATAATAATAATAATAATAATGGCAGCAACCCCCCCCCCCGCTGCTCACCCAAAAGGGGTCCTGATCCCCAGGTTGAGAACCACTGCTTTATAGGTTTGATCCCACCCAGGATATTGGCAGCCTTAAGTCTGGTCATGTGACCCTTTCCTTCAGTGAGACGAATGAGTTCATACCTGGCGGACGATGCCATTTTGGGATCGCTAGACCGGCTGCTGTGGGGCTGAAACTTAGCTAAAAGAGGCTGGTACTCTTGAATTGCTTTCCGAACTTGCTCTGTTATTATAAAACAGGCCAATCCGGGCGAGGAGTTCCCGCAACCAGGCATCACCTTAGGCAAGCACGAAACTGAGGCCATTCCGGTAAAGGGAGCGCAAGCGGGGAGGCTGTTTCAGGGTGGCAGGCCGTTGTGCATCTCGCTGATGATCTGGCAGGATTGCCACCCAAAACGACACCCTGCTTTTGCAGATCTACCGGTATTACTTGGTCTCTGCCAAGGCAGACTTGTTGGCACGGTAAAACATTATCCTTTCGAAATTGGAAGAGCGTTTTTTATGCACCGGAATGCGACCTAACTGTCAAAGGATTTTCTTCTGCCCTTCCTTTGCGGTCTTTCCTCTGTAAGAATACTCTTTTGGGGGGAGATTTGGCTGGTGCTTTTTAATTATATTTATTTATCTTTTGGTTTTTACACAAGATGAAACAGTAGAAAAGGAGGTTGAGAGGGGACATGATAGCCCTCTTTAAGTATTTGAAAGGTTGTCACTTGGAGGAGGGCAGGATGCTGTTTCTGCTGGCTGCAGAGGAGAGGACACGCAGTAATGGGTTTAAACTTCAAGTACAATGTTATAGGCTAGATATCAGGAAAAAGTTTTTCACAGTCAGAGTAGTTCAGCAGTGGAATAGGCTGCCTAAGGAGGTGGTGAGCTCCCCCTCACTGGCAGTCTTCAAGCAAAAGTTGGATACACACTTTTCTTGGATGCTTTAGGATGCTTAGGGCTGATCCTGCGTTGAGCAGGGGGTTGGACTAGATGGCCTGTGTGGCCCCTTCCAACTCTATGATTCTATGATTCTATAAGTAAAAATACAGTAAAACCCTATAAAAACACCCCTTGCGACAATAAATAAATAGACAGATGGCAAACTAAACTCATTCTTACTAGTATTTCCGCCCTCCCCCCCCGCCCCCCCCGGTTCAACTGATGGGCCAAACATTCTTCCGCTGGGAGCGACAGGTCAGATCTTAAGGCATCGAGGGAGGATCCTTTGATGGAGACACCGAGACTCCACCCTGACCTCAACCATACACCTGGCGGAAGAGCTCCGTCATGTAGGCCCTGCGAAAAGTTGACAATTCCTTTTAATTTAAAAGGGGAGGGGGAACCCTTTCCCCCAAAAACATGTGTTTTTGCTGTCTGGGCTTTGTGAATGACCAGTTTCTTATGGAAATAACTAAGATACCCTTCTGGGTTTTATTTTATTTATTTATTTATTTATTTATTTATTTATTTATCATACTTCTATACCGCCCTCCCCGGAGGCTCAGGGCGGTTTACATTATAACAGAGAACCATACATAAAACAGTCTGTAGAACATGTACATGTACATGTACATCAATAACCAACATCGACCAACATTTTCCTCTTCTTCCACTTGCAGGGAATTTCTCCCATGTGAACATGAGGTTTCCCCATTTAAAAGGGAGCGTCTGTGCAATATGTAGCCCTATGAAGATAGGTTGAGGGACTTGGGAATGTTCAGCCTGGAGAAAAGGAGGTTGAGAGGGGACATGATAGCCCTCTTTAAGTATTTGAAAGGTTGTCACTTGGAGGAGGGCAGGAAGATGTTCCCGTTGGCTGCAGAGGAGAGGACACACAGTAATGGGTTTAAACTTCAAGTACAACGATATAGGCTAGATATCAGGGAAAAAAAATTCACAGTCAGAGTAGTTCAGCAGTGGAATAGGCTGCCTAAGGAGGTGGTGAGCTCCCCCTCACTGGCAGTCTTCAAGCAAAGGTTGGATACACACTTTTCTTGGATGCTTTAGGATGCTTTGGGCTGATCCTGCGTTGAGCAGGGGGTTGGACTAGATCGCCTGTGTGGCCCCTTCCAACTCTATGAGTCTATGATTCTATATTGTGATCCGAACCCATCCCAATTTTGGGGGGAGGGGGGTAAGGTCCTAGGCAGACAATGTTTGGGGCCTCTCCCCTTCCCACCATGGCAGCTTTTATTGCCCACCTCCCTTCCAGCTTGCCCACACACCCCTTCCTCACTGCCCACCCCATGTCCTTCCCCAATCAGCTCCCTTGCTCGTAGGCCCGCACCTGCCTGTTCCTGGTGGAGCTGGAGAATATGGGCCATCAGAAGCATTCACAGTGGGTGGCTGTTGAGAGAACCATGACTAGCTCAAGGTCACCTAGCTGGCTGCATGTGGAGGTGGAGTGGGGAATCATGCCCGGTTCTTCAGCTGAACCACTGAACCAAGATGGCTGCCAATATGGGGAGATTTCCCCTAATCTCCATGGTAAAGATCATAGAGACCGCGGAAGGCAGATTAGAGCGTGACCCGGATGTGACACGACATCCTCCCCAGACTCGGCCCCCCTGCCAGTTGCCCAGGGATTGTTGGGGACCATCTCTGTCTAAATTTAGATATAGGCTGGGAAACCGGAGAAAGCGCCTGAGAATCACCACCAGATGCCTCTGAATGGAATCAATAAACAGTAGGCATCTTCCGTGATTGCGATCTTCACTCCCATTTGCGACCGCATGAGAGATGATCTGTATCTTCCTTTTAACAAGATCCCTGTTGTTTGTCTCTCCGCATTGAGGGTTTGCAGCCATATCCGCTTCCTCTTATTGCAAGCCGGACTTGTTTCGGCTTATGTGCATTCCTCAGCTGCCGAGGACATTTTTGCGGAAAGGAGCCCTTCCCACTCATTTCTTCACTACAAAAGCAAACATACGGTCCTTCCTAAGTACCTAAACAATGTTGGTTTCTAAAGGAAAACTTGCCATCTGTCCTCTTAGCCTTGAAGACTCTTGTCGGATTACGCTCGGCTGCAAGAAAGGGTTGAAGCCCTATTGTAAACAACTCCTTTCTGAGTTTTGAGCCGATACCTTAAAGTCAGGTGATAGCCCTGCCTGTAAACTGGCCCATTTCAAGAGTAGCTCTGGGGATTACACTTGGTTGCATCGATGATGTTATCTGTTCAGTCGTGTCCGACCCTAGGCGATTCTATAGGAAAGTCTTCTCCATGCGCCCTTGTCTCTGACTGCTTCTTTTAATTGGTTCATGGTCATCCCTGTATGGTCTTTGTTCGTGTCGAGCCAGCGGATCCTTTGGCGACCACGTTTCCTTTTGCCGCTCACCATGCTGAGCATTAATGATTTTTCTAGTGAATTTGATCACAGGATGTGTCCAAACTAAGTGATCTTTAGCTGTAATAACTTGCCTTCTAATGACACAGTTGGTTTGCTCCTCTCTAAAACTCTCTTGTTGGTAACTTTGGCTGTCCATGGGATTCACAGCATTCGTCTCCAACACCATAATTCGAAAGCATCTCTTCTCCTCCTGTCTTCCTTCTTCAGGGTCCAGCTTTCACATCCATGGGTTGTTATGGGGAAGACAACGGCGTTGACTAGCCGGCACTTTGTACTAAGGCTGATATCCTTACTCTTCCATATTCGGTTCATGCCTATCATTGCATTGGCTACTTCTCATTTTGTGGCCCCAAATTATTACTGCAGGCTGGGAAGAGCCTAGGTTTTGATGGGTGCAAGCGCTGTTATCTTATAGGTTGGCTTTTAAAATTTGTCTGTAAATTTGGCAACTGCCTCGGCTTGGATAGCCCAAGCTAGTCTGATCTCTTCAGGTCCTGGAAGCTAAGCTGGATCGATTCTGGTTAGTATTTGGATGGGAGACCCCCAAGGAATGCAAGCGTTGTGATGCAGGGGCAGACAACGGCAATCTGCTGCTGAATGCCCTCGCGCCTTGAAAACCGACCAAGCTGCGGCTTTCCAGAGGTCCACGGACTACAGTTACCATGAGCCCCAGGTAATTGTAACTGCTTGAAAGTGCTGTATAAATAGTATCAAGTCCACGAGTGAATGTATTTTTATTTTTATCAGGAACATTTCTGAGTGGATTCCCATTGTGGCAAACAATAAAGACATTAAAAGAGGCTTTTAATGTATATATATATATATATAGATAGATAGATAGATAGATAGATAGATAGATAGATAGATAGAGAGAGAGAGAGAGAGAGAGAGAGAGAGAGAGAGAGAGAGAGAGAGTGAGAGAGAGAGAGAGAGAGAGAGAGAGTGAGTGAGAGAGTGAGAGAGTGAGAGAGGTGAGAGAGAGAGAGAGAGAGAGAGAGAGAGAGAGAGAGAGTGAGAGAGTGAGAGAGTGAGAGAGTGAGAGAGTGAGAGTGAGAGAGTGAGAGTGAGAGTGAGAGTGAGAGTGAGAGAGAGAGAGAGAAGAGAGAGAGAGAGAGAGAGAGAGAGAGAGAGAGAGAGAGAGAGAGAGAGAGAGAGATAGAGAGATAGAGAGATAGAGAGATAGAGATAGAGTGAGAGATAGAGATAGAGTGAGAGATAGAGATAGAGTGAGAGATAGAGTGAGAGATAGAGTGAGTGAGAGATAGAGAGAGAGATAGATATAGATACATCTAGATCTAGTTCTACACCTATATAAAGCAAAACAGGACTCACCTAGACACATGAACAGAAAAAGGGTCAGCGACAAGGCCAGGAAAACCAGAAAAGCCCCCACCTGCTGGCAGAAACCGAGAGAATGGAACCGAGCGATCGCCCTGAAGAAGGAATTGCCTAGTTCTGGTGCCACAACCAAGAAGGCCCTGGAATTGTCTTTTACCCCAGATGGCAGAGGTACTTGAAGCAGGGCCTTCCGAGAAGACCACAGCAGTTGGGTAGGCTCATTTGGATCTGATCGGGCATGAAGCCCCTCCTCCTAACAATACAGGCTGATTCTGTGAAGGCTCAAGTGGTGGCAAGGTTACAGGGATGAGTGATAGGGATGTGAGTGTCCTGCATAGTGCAGGGGGTTGGACTATATGACCCAGGAGGTTCCTTCCAACTCTGTGATTCTAAATTCCGTCTAAACATCCAGAAGATATTCCTGACATTTAGAGCGGTTTCTCAGTGGAACAGGCTTTCTCGGGTGGTGGTGAGTTTTCCATCTTTGGAGATTTTAAACAGAGGCTGGATCGCCATCTGATGGAGAGGCTGATTCTGTGAAGGCTCAAGGGGGTGGCAGGTGACAGTGGACGAGCGATAAGGTTGTGTGTGTCCTGCATAGTGAGGGGGGTTGGACTAGATGACCCAGGAGGTCCCCTCCAACTCTATGATTCTATGATTCTATCTCTTCCTTCCTGAGGTTTACTTTGGCAGGTGCTGCAGATCCCTGCCAAGTTTGCCACTGACGTGCCGTGAAACTCTCCGAGTCCCGTTCTTCAGGCCTCTCACATCGTTGGTTTTGATTTTATTTATCGTATGTGCAGGATTTGATTAAGCACGCTGCGCGGATGCCACCACACAGCCAGGTTTTGCTCAGCATCTGGATGTTTCCGTGTTCTGTGCGTATTTCATTTATATTTTATTAGTTCAAACACAAGGAGTAAGAATGTGTCAGGAAAGGAATCTATGACTCATCGAAGGCAGTAAATCTGACGGTTTCGTCCTCCCCTTCAATTCACCTGACCTCCGTGAGGAAGATCAGCTTTCTTTTAAGGCACGGGCAGTCAAACCTGTGGTCCTCCAGATGTCCGTGGACTACAATTCCCATGATCCCCTGCCAGCAAACGCTGGCAGGGGCTCATGGGAATTGTAGTCCACAGACATCTGGAAGACCACAGGTTGACTACCCCTGTTTTAAGGCATGGGTATGGAGGATCTTGCCGATCAAAGGACACCAAGCCAGGTTTTTTCTTTCCCCCGCCCCACCGCCCACCCGCTTTCCCTCTCATCCTTTACAAGGTTGTTCCTGAAGGAATCTGATCTCCTCCTGGCATCTCCAGGGCTCTGTCTTAAGTGCGCAAAGGAAAGAGAAAGGTCATTCCCGACAGGTGCTTAGCGCAGAGGAGAAAAGTTGATGGGCCGTGCGTCTCGGTAACCACAGAAGCCAAGGAGCAGAACTGTGTGTCATAAATGTCTCCGTTTCCAAAGGGGTGTGTGTGTGTGTGTGTGGAGGCTCAGCAGAATCTCAAGCCCAAAGTCCTCTGGAGACACCATCAAAAGCCTTTTCAGCCCCTCAAAGTACGTGTGGGAAACGTCGCCCGACACCTGCCCGCATTATGCCCCAGCCAACGCTATCAATCTCGAACTTTCAAGGGTACGAAACTTCTCAGAAATGACCCGGGGTGGGGGGGAAAAAACAACCGAACCGCCTCCAACCAACCAGTTTGCCCCCAAAGGCCACTGTTGCTCATCCGGGAGGCACAGATAGAGGGGATATTCTTTGCTTTCTTCTCCCTGCCTGGCCAGGGAGCCTGCCCTGTTATTTTCCTTCCTCTAAAACGCTGGCAAAGGGGAATCGAAGCTGGAAACGACACCCGTCTTGCTCGCGGGGGTATGTGCCGCCTCCCTGCACTGCACGGGCCTGTGATCTGTGCAGTGTCTGTTTGGGGAGGTGATCCTTCCTGCGCCTTGCGCTTCCTTGTGCACATTGCATGGCATCTGAGGCAAGGCAGGAAGCCTCGCATCGGTGCTGTCGCCGAGCATAATTCCTTTTCTCTCTTCGGTACCCGAAACGGTATCTTCCAGTTGAAGAAGGTCGGGGAGGGGGGGTAAAGTTGCCATCTTTGGGTTGGGAAATACCTGGAGATTTGAGGGGTAGAGCCGGGGGAGGTAATGACTTCAAACCATGTCCCCAAGAACGTGGGGGGCTGAACTGGATGGGCCTAGTTGCTTGCTAGAGAGCCAGTGCGGTGTCGTGGTTAAGATCGGAGCCCTCTAATCTGGAGGACGGGGGTTCGATCTCCCCGCTCTTCCACACGCAGCCGGCTGGGTGACCTGGGGCCACTCACAGAGCTGTTCTCACAGAGCAGTTCTGTCAGGCCTCTCTGAGCCCCCACCTCCCTCGCAGGGTATCTGTTGCGGGGGAGAGGAAGGGGAAAGGCGGAGGGAAGCCGCTTGGAGCCCCCTTGAAGCAGTGAAAAGGCCGGGGCATACAAAAAAACCAGCTCTTCTTCTCGTTGTACACAGGCCCAGGGGTTCGGGTACGTGCGCGTTGCTCCTTGGCAGCTTGTTCTGCCACAAGCCTGAGGTTTCGCCCGTTCCCACGTGCCCTTTCTTGCCCTGTTGACTCGGCTCTTCCACGTACCTGTTTGAAACACTCGCAGGCATCCGTCAGGAAACACTCGGCCTCTGGCACCTCACAGAGCGGGATGCGTCCAAAAGGCCGGCTGCTTCAGCCTCACCTCCCCCCCCCCCCCGCATATACAAAAATAATCTTTGTTAAATGCCAGTAAATGACGGTGGCGATAACCTTGGGCTGCTTCACGCTGCATGGAAAGAGGCGGGAAGGGGGGAAGGAGAGAGGGGAAGGCCAGCCCGGCGCCCTCGGCCCACTTATATAAATAAAGAAGGGTAGCCGGTCAGGTAGCTACAGGAGCACAAGGCAGCAGGTGTCCGAGCCTGAAGATTTGAGCCTTTAGATCGACAGATAGGTATGTTTTGAAACACCCCCACCCCCAGCCCGCTCTGTTTTAACTGCAGGACTGAAATTCAGCTGTGCCTTTGCCAGTATTTCCCTGGCTGCCGGACGGGGTTAGCCCCATCCACTTTCCTTCCACAACACCTGTGTTTACGTTGAGGGCCTTGGCAGGACACGACCTCGGCTGCAATCCTTCACCTCACTAGCTCTCCGTTTGCTCTCAGCCACGGCCAGAAAAGCTGGCCCTGCACTTTCGCCTCCCCAGCGCTGTTGATTTAGGAGTTCCTCCGCTAGGAATCTGATATAAATCAGCTTGCTGGAAGCACCTTTCCAATTGGAGATTGGGCCGCCTGGCCATCGTTCATGGTAATGGAACCCCTCTTGAAATGTGGTTGAACTTTCTTCTCTTCTTCTTCTTCTTCTTCTTCTTCTTCTTCTTCTTCTTCTTCTCTTCTTCTTCTTCTCTTCTTCTCTCTTCTTCTTATTCTTCTTCTTCTCTTCTTCTTCTTCTTCTTCTTCTTCTTCTTCTTCTTCTTCTTCTTCTTCTTCTTCTTCTTCTTCTTCTTCTTCTTCTTCTTCTTCTTCTTCTTCTTCTTCTTCTTCTTCTTCTTCTTCTTCTTCTTCTTCTCTTCTTCTTCTTCTTCTTCTTCTTCTTCTTCTTCTTCTTCTTCTTCTTCTTCTTCTTCTTCTTCTTCTTCTTCTTCTTCTTCTTCTTTCTTCTTCTTCTTCTTCTTCTTCTTCTCACCCATGATTCCTATTAATATTATGTGACTGGTTTATTTTTGCCATGATTTCTCACATCTGATGTTTTTTTTTCTTTCACAGGACAAAGTTTTGAGTCCGGTGGCACCTTTGAGACCCACAAAGTTTAATTCTGGGCATAAGCTTTCATGGGCATGCACACTTCCTCGGACACTTGCCCATGAAAGCACAGGATTAAATGTTGCCGGTCTACGTCAAGAGCCCACTTGGTGTTGTGGTTAAGAGTGGCAGCCTCGATTCTGGAGAGCTGGGTTTGATTCTCCACTCCTCCTTCACATGCAGCCAGCTGGGTGACCTGCCCTCAGATCTGCCTGAGTGCCACATGCCTCTATCTGGAGGCTAAGGACTTGACTACAGCCACGTGGAGTTGCCCTTGAAGACCGTTCAGCAATTAGAAGAAGAAAAATTGGTTCTTATATGCCGCTTTTCTCTCCCCGAATGAGTCCCAAAGTGGTTTACAATCTCCTTCCCTTTCCTCTCCCCACAACAGACTAGGGTTGTGCGATTCGGCTGGTTCGGCGGCCGTTCCCTCCGGGCGCAGCCAGCGCCACTCCGCGCGGGGGGGAGGGCGGTGCCGGCAGCGGCGTGACAGCGGGCGCAACCACACAGGCACGCCTGCGTGGTTGCGCCCGCTGTCACGCCGCTGCCGGCACCGCCCTCCCCCCCCTGCGGTGCGGCGCTGGCTGCGCCCGGAGGGAACGGCCGCCGAACCAGCCGAATCGCACAACCCTACAACAGACACCCTCCGAGGGAGGTGAGGCTGAGAGAGCCCTGATACTACTGAAGAAGAAGAGTTGGTTCTTACATGCCGCTTTTCTCTACCTGAAGGAGTCTCAAAGCGGCTTACATTCTCCTTCCCTTTCCTCTCCCCACAACAGACACCCTGTGAGATGGGTGAGGCTGAGAGAGCGCTGATATCACTGCTCGGTCAGAACAGCTTTATCAGTGCTGTGGCAAGCCCAAAGTCACCCAGCTGGCTGCATGTGGGGGAGCGTGGAATCAATCCCAGCTCGCCAGATTAGAAGTCCGCACTCCTAACCACGACACCAAGCAGGCCCAGGATGTTTTTATTATTTGGGCTTGGTGTAGTTCTCAGCAACTCCAGCAAAGAGAAGGTTTAGGTAGCAGGTGACATGTCAGATCTTCACCTGGGACCTTGAAGAGCCTCTGCCGCTCGAAGCAGACAATACCGACGCAGCTTCCTTGTGTCAAAGAATTGTTCCTGTATCTTATCAGCAAGGCAGCTTTGCATCCTCTTGCTTCTTGCCTATCTCAGGCCCCTCCACATCTCATGTGTACAAAATACAAACATTTACAAATTGTGACTCTTACGGCAGAGCTTGTGTACAGTTGCCAGATGCTCCTTTGTGAGTATCG
Source organism: Paroedura picta (assembly GCF_049243985.1). Classification (NCBI taxonomy): domain Eukaryota; kingdom Metazoa; phylum Chordata; class Lepidosauria; order Squamata; family Gekkonidae; genus Paroedura; species Paroedura picta. Next base: position 79,987,198 of record NC_135378.1, on the reverse strand, counting down.
CACTCATTGCTTTGCAGAACCCCCTTGTGTCTCGAACCCAGGTCTCTCTCCAACCATCTGTTTGCTTGCAGCTGCCCGGCTTTTAACACGAGCAAAATCTCTCTGGTGGGTTGAGCCTTCCGTTGCTTTCTTCTCCCCACCTGGTAGTCAGGGTGGAGTCCTGTTTTGACAACAAGGTGTGTTGTTCCAACCCGGGTCTTCTCGGGGCGACAGTCAAACCTCAGCCAGCCTTTCGGAGCTATTTCTGGCTGTCATCCTCGCTACCCCAGCTTCTTCTCCTGTGTTAAAAATAGAAGTTGATGACTATTCCTGCTTTGGAAGGGGAAGAGCACCCCAAGGAACGACTACTGGACACGGAGAGTGATTAAAATATGGAATTTGCTGCCATCACCGTAGGCGATAAGAAGTCAAAAGGAGAAACGGCCCCAGCGAAAAGCAGAGTTCTTGCCCAGATGATCACTGAAGAATAGATTCAGATGGGTAGCCCAAGGTCAGCCTTATCAACAGCGGCGGATGAGTGGGTAATAAAGTCAGACTACACCTGTAGTTTCAGGTGGGCATTGTGTGTCAGGACCCGTGAGAGCACCAAAGCAGACACAGGCTCTTTGCAGCGAGAAGCCAAAAGTAACTTCATCGGGATTCTAGAGGAGCAACTGCAAGAACTCACCATTGCAGAGGGACTTTACTGAAGATGCCACACGGAGTATCGAAGGAACATAGAATCAGAGGACAATAGAGTTGGAAGGGACCTCCTGGGTCATCTAGTCTGACCCCCTGTGTTATGCAGGACACTCACAACCGTATTGCTCATCCGCTGTCACCTGCCACCCTCTTGAACCTTCACAGAATCCGATATCAGGAACAGATATACCCTCAGTCCTCAACCCCCGTTCCCTGGCATTTGCGTGCCAAAAGGTGTTCCACGGGCAGGCTACTTCACCTGAACCACAAAGTGAAACCAATCTTCAAACGTCTTTGCACCCAGTCGTGAAGAGCCAGGCCAGATTGCTTGCATTCCTTTCAACATTAAACGGAGGAAACCGTAAGAGATAACAGGCTCAGCTTCAGAGGCAGAAGGAACAAGGGAGCAGGGAAGGGAGGCTGGGGAAAGCAGGCCCCCTTGGAAGTAAGGGTCTACCCAGGCTATGGGCATGTGATGCTGTGTTGGCATCTGACAAAGTGCGGAGGCACACAAAAGCTCAAACTGTGCTGGACTTGGGCTTTGTTTGGAATGCAGTTGTGAGATTGGTGACCGAAGACTCCTCAGAGCAGATGAAAGATTCCAGCAGAACAGGCTTGGTGTGCCTTTCCCCTCCCCTGCTGTTTTGCATTTGGCTGACTAGAAGAGGCAGATCATGGAGCCTTCTCTAGCAACCCCATGGCCTGGGTGGGACCAGCGTTTCCATCAGGGAGCCCTGATGCATTAGAATTGACTGCCTGGGGAAGGGTGGGTCCCGAGGCCATGAGGTGGGATTACTTCTCTTCTTTGGCACCGGATTGTTTTGAGAAAACATCACAGCCTTGGATGAGCCCCATTATCCAGGTGTGTTAAATTAAGCCTCCTGGATGCAAAGTTTCCAGCTGAATGTTTCAATTAACTCTTTGTTTTTCTTTTTTCTTTTTTTTTTGATGTTGAGAGCCTTGATTTCATGGGGGAGGGCCAGAGTTCTCTGGCAGTCGAACCGGCAAGGGGTGAGGTCGGGGGGCCCCTCCCCTCCCCTGGCCTTTTCAAGCCAAATGGATGAAGCGCAAGGGCCCCAAAGGCTTCCAATCGCGGACGCGGGAGACAGCCGGCTTCTTATCACGGGCCTTTGTTTCCTCTCTCTGCCTGATGTCTTGGAGCAGTTTGCCTGCTTACAAAAGCAGATCCCCGGAAAGAAGCTTTGTTGAGCTTAGAGGCGCCAGACTAAAGTTTCCTCTCCGTCTTTAAAACCAGCATTGGGCGTGCACCAAGGAGCATGGGGGCCGGGGCTCCGTGGCAGAGCATCTGCAGAAGGTCCCGAGTTCAGCATTTCTGCCTTTAAAAACGGATCAGCCGCTCAGTGAAGGATGTGAAAGTCCTCAGACCCCTCGCAAGGAGGGGCCCGTGGCCAGATGGACATGGAAACCGTGCAGGCACTCGAAAGCTCACGCCTTGAATACATCTTTGTCGGTCTTAAAGGTGCTGCTAGACTCTGATTTTGGTGGGGAGAGGCTCACCTCCCTCCCTTTCATGCCTTATCCCAGCCTTGATCTGAATCAGGCCCCTGCATGTCTGGGAATTGAATTTCCGATGGGGAGCTCCCAATTCACCTCTGATCCAAAGCCCTTGTGGTGGATCTGGGCGCAGCTGGAGGTCTTTTTGACATGCTGTTAGGCCTTCACTTTCTGTCTGTCTAACCCTCTCCTCGGGGCCTTTTCCACCTCCATCTCTTCTTTTCCTAAACCTTCCTACTCGCTATTCAGAATTGTGCCTTGGGTCTTTTTAGGAGCTACGCTACTCAGCTACTAGCAGTGGGGAACCCATAAGGTCAGATTGGCGCAGCCAGGGAGAGCCGGAGAACTCACCTCTGTCCTTCTCCGAAGATAAGGACTTGGCCAGTCCGTGCCATGGGCTTTGTCCCACCACCATGGGTGCACATTTCACTTGGCTGCAATGCTGAACTCAGCAATACTGTCCCACCACCTCCGTCCAGGTTTTCCTATCTTTTCATGGTTGCACCCAGCTGTGTCAATTTGTTGTGTCTGTGGTCTGCCAACCAGTAGACCAGCCGGCTGATTTATCTTTTTGTTGTCCTTTCTGGGGGGCACTTGTACACTTGAAGGGGGGGAGAAACAGCCTTCCTAAGGGAATGAGCAGGTGTCAAAGGCGTCTTCCGTTTGGGCTCCTTTCCCGCCTCCCGTTAGGAAGAGTCAATGCCCTCCTTGTTGCCTTAGTGGGTGATTTGTAACCAGAGAAAGCTGCCTGGCTCTCCAGCATGAGTGCACCCTTTTATTGCTCAGTTTCCTTCGGCTGGATTTGTTTGTAACTAAATTTGTCTTGCCGTGTATTTTTTTAACCTGAAGAGGGGCATTTTTCCTCTCCCGTGTATGTGTGTGTGTGGTTGGCCAGGGGTGTTCCAGGGTTAGGAATACGGAAACCACTCGGGAGTCAAAATAAACAAGCCAAAGTGTGACACAGGATGGTGCTCTGAAGGGGTTGCTGCATCACACCTCTGGAGCAAACAAACAATTTGGGAGTGCTAACAGTGACTTATCTGATACGACCAGCGCTGGTGCAGGGATCCAGGTCTCCAGGTCTCGGGCATTTCCTCTGGATTCATCTTTTTGCTGTGTGCATGTGGGGGTTGTCCAAACCTCAACGCTGGGTTGAAGAGAGGCCCTGATGGCTGGACGGTTGGTGCCACGGGAACTGCTTCTAAAAATAAGCACTGTGAATTCTTCCTGCTCACAAGGTCTACACAACACGCAACCCAAGAGCCAGGGTAGGTAGTATAAGTCAGGCGTGGCCAAACTGTGTCTCTCTGGATGTCCATGGATTTGGCCACCACTGGCATAAGCCATCAGGGCGTTGGACTAGGACCCAGAAGATCTGGGTTTAGATCCTCTCATGAAGCTCTCTGGGTGACCTTCATAGAATCATGGAATCATAGAGTTGTAAGGGATCTCCAGGGTCAGAATGCAGGAACTCAAACTACCCGCCACCCACTCACAATCTGCCTAAGTTGATAAAATCCGCATTTCTGTCAGATGAATCTAGACTCTGGTTTAAAACTTCCAAAGAATGAGAACTCACCACCTCCCGAGGAAGCCTGTTCCACTGAGGAACTGTTATGCCAGGAACTTCTTCCGGATATTTAGCTGAAAATTCTTTTCAATTACTTTCAACCCTTTGGTTCTGGTCCAACCCTCTGGGGCAACAGAAAACAACTCCGCTCCATCCCCTATGTGACTGCTGTTCAAGTATTTGAAGATGGTTATCATAGTACCTCTTAAGTCATCTTCTTGAAAAGGGCATTTTTATGAAGGGATTTAAGGCTATATGATAACAGGACAGGGTATGCTTTTCTGAAGGGAGTGGAAATGAAGAAGAAGAAGACTTGGTTCTTATATGCCACTTTTCTGTACCTGAAGGAGTCTCAGAGTGGCTTACATTTGCCTTCCCTTTCCTCTCCCCACAACAGATACCCTGTGAGGTGGGTGAGGCTGAGAGAGCCCTGATATCACTGCTCAGTTGGAACAGCTTTATCAGGGCTATGGCGAACCCAAGTTCACCCAGCTGGCTGCATGTGGGGGAGTGGGGAATCAAACCTGGCTCACCAGATTAGAAGTCCACACTGCTAACCACTCCACCAAGCTGTAGTTTGTTCCACGGTTTATTGTACCTCCACCTTGGGGACCCTGAATTGGATAGAAAGGCAGCACAGAGAAGTTTTAAAGTAAATACTAAAACTATGTATTATCTTGCTCACTGCGTTACTTTCTAGTTTTCTGATGCCTTTTTCTTTTCTTTTTTGGCATGATCGCTGACATTTTGTGTTGCTGTGCATTGGCGGGAAGCTCTCTCTTTCTCTGCCTGTGTGTGTTTGTGTTGCAGAATTTAGAAGATTTTTCACTCCAGGTGAAGCCAATTTGCCGTGGAATCTTTTTTTATTATTAGATCCACCAGCTATCCAGAGACCCCTCCCAGATGGTCGTGTCTGGCCCATAGACTTTAACGGCGAGGGAGATGGGTCAAAGCTGAATCATTTTATTTAGACCTTGACATCTGGGAGTCAAGTGCTTACCTGGTAGTTTCAAGCGCAGACGGGGGTAACGTAGGCCGGAGGTTCAGGTTTCCCCCGTCCTGCCGTCTGGGTGCAAGAGAAGAAACGTCCCCGCAGCTGGAATTATTGCACGGGAGAAGAGGCACAGTGGGAAGCGGCAGAGCCGTAAAAGCAACTGGTGGGGAAAGCAACTCCAAAAAGCTTATAAAATGGTTCAATAAGTGCCCAGGTGGCAGCTCTATTGGGGAGTATAGAATGTGGGCCTGCTTTTTATGACCCGTGCAATCCCTTTACCAGAGGGTGTTGTGCGGAGGGAGAGGGCAAACGATACATTTTCAAAGAGGCAGCGTTCCACCGGAGCGTAACCCCTCATGCCTCCTTTCCCGCAGCTGGAGGAAGGAGAGCCAGGATGTCCCATTCAGGGAGAGCCTTGTGATGTGCAATTCTTTACTGAACTAGCCAACATTCCTGGGATCGAGAGAAAGGGGCCTGGGTGTGCCAGCTCGCAGGTGTGCAGTGTCTCTGTGTGCCCCTTTGGGCTGGAGAACGCTTTGTCCTCGGATGTGGGTTTCCTGTCTGTGCAGGCCAGGACATCCAGTGTCAGACGGAGGGAAGAGTATGCACTCACTGCAGTGTTCTGTTTTCCCGGTGGGCATAAACTGCAAACTTTAAGAATTAAAAACATAAGAGAAGCCATGTTGGTCCAGGCCAATGGCCCATCCAGTCCAACAGTCTGTGTCACACAGTGGCCAAAATTCGGGGGCTGTCAGGAGGTCCACCAGCAGGGCCAGAACTCCAGAAGCTCTCCCACTGTTGCCCCTCCCCAAGCACCAAGAAGAGCGAGCATCACTGCCCCAGACATAAGAACATAAGAGAAGCCATGTTGGTCCAGGCTAACGGCCCATCCAGTCCAACCCTCTGTATCGCACAGTGGCTAAAACCCAGGTGTCATCAGGAGGTCCACCAGCTGGGCCACAAGCCCCCCAAGCATGAAGAATGCAGGGCACCGCTGCTCCATATATAGTCTTCCCTCTACGCCTTGTGGCTAATAACCACAGATGTCTCTCTTCTGTATGTCATTCCAATGGATAAACTTGTTCCTAGAAGCCCCTGATTGCTGGTGGGAGCATCAGGTTTTGCTCCCCACTGATAGTTATCCTGGAGCCACGTAGAACCCAATTAATGCTTAAGGAAGGACTATTATTGGATTTAATAACCGCCCTGAGCCTCCGGGGAGGGCGGTATATAAATAAATAAATAATAAATCTTGGGAATTACTAGCATAATACAAAAGTAATTGTCCCTCTCGGGGTGTTTATTACAGTGTTGAATTCTCTGTGTTAGGTCAGATGCATTGCCTCTGGTTTGATCTTGCATGGTCCACTGATTAACCAACTGGCCCTAACTCTTGCATGTGTGGGTAATACAGATCAGCGGTCCCCAACCTTTTTCAGGCTGGGGGGGGGTGAGGGAGGCTGGGGACCAGGGGGGTGAGGGAGGTGCACCGGCGCCCACAAACCAGCAGGCGCGCCTCCTTCCCCCCCCCACGGCATGGTGCTTGCTGCGCTGGGAGTGCGCTGCAGGGGGGGGGAGGCGCGGAGGCGCAGACCTGCTGCACCTGCGCGTTGGCGGGTGCCGGCACACCAGCGCCTGCTAACGCTCTCTTTGCCCCCCACAATGTGGCGCTTGCTTCGCCGGGAGGTGGCCGATCGCTCCCAGCGCAGCGAGCGTGCGCCATGGGGTGAGTACAGAGGTGTGTCTGCTGGCCCGCTGGCCCGCTGGCACACCGGCACCCCCACTGACGAGCTGGCGCCCCCACCTCCCCCCCACACTGCGGCCCAGTAGTGAGCTGTGACCCAGTGATTGGGGAGCACCTATATAGATGAACAGTTTTGGAAATGATGCTTTCACGTTGACTCAATAAGACCACAAGCTTGAGGTTGTTTTGGTTTGTAGGTGAAGCAGAGCATATATCCTTGCTGCCCGATGGACATAATTCTAACTTGGCACTTTCTCTGATCAAGCTTTTATTTAATACGCTTCTGTTGGGATTAGGGGGCCTGATGCTCTTGAGCGGAAGGACTCCCTTGACCCTCAGCAGAGGAGTTGTGCTGCTACCCTCATTTGCCACAGAGAGCCTGGGTTGTTCCCAGGTCAATGAGAAGCAGCTGGTTGGCTGGATTCTGGCTGACCCCGAAGCGGTCTGGCTGCCGTTGACCTAGTAAGGAACAATATTGATGCCGCCAACTTGGAACCATCAGAATAAGCATGGAGAAGGAAACAAGGAAAAGTAGAATGCTGGCTAGCTGGGGCCCCACCGTAATCAAATGGCTAGAGCTGACATTATTAATATAACAACAACTTTATTTTTATATCCTGCCCTTCCCGGGATATGTCCATCTGTCTCTGTCTCTGTCTCTGTCTCAAAGATTATTGTACATTACAGGGTCTATAGAACTGAAAAATCTTTATCATCATCATCATTAATATTTATATACTGCCCTCCCAGACAGCTCAGGGTGGTGTGCATCATAATTAAATAGACAATACAAAAATATAATTTGTACTAAATTTAATCATATTAAAATTTCAGCAGGATACTAATTGTTAAAACTTTTAAACCCTAGTGAACAGTTGTCTGGTTCTTAACACCGGCTCATTCCAGAAGTTCCCACAGGGCACTTCTGATGGAGGTTCTGGAAGCCACATTATAATTTTAAATACTTTTTTATAGCATACAAGAGTCCTTACTTCATATATTTTAAATGTCAAGTTTCCTAACTGGTCTACTTCACCATTATAAGATTAATTTCATCATTGCTACATATTCTGTTACATATTTCATCATTTCTGCAAACTAGCTGTAGCTTTTAATATACTGCCGTTTAAAGGAAAGTCTGTATCTCACAATTAAAAATAAGACATTTTATTCTGCTGCTAGATTGTTATACATTTATATATTACATTTTTTCATTCTAAGTTTGCATCTTGCTGTATAATACATTCCATCTCTGCTCAAATTTCAATATTGATATGTTTTTCAAATAGGTAATTCTGTCATTACTGCATATTCAGCTAGTCTACTTTCCCATTCTTCTAAGCTTGGACAGAGGTCTGATTTCCATTTTGCTGCACAGATGATTCTAGCCACTGTCACTAGAGCTGACACTTGCATGTATGAACGAGCCACTGTAGTTAAACTTCACCTGTAGAAATATGTTATCACCAGTATTGGCTTGAACGCATTCATTCAAACTGGAGACAATTGGAGTTCCCAGTGCTGAATCATCTAATGATTTACTTGCACGCTTGAAACAGTTTTTTGGTCAGGCTGTTCAAGGCACTTGTTATTAGGAGCTGAACGAAAGGGGGAAAGGTAAGTTCCGAGCAGAATCCATGGATAGCTGTCCTGTGCATATAAAAGCAGAAGAATGAATTAGTGTGTTGCCGAGACGTCTTCTTCACATGATGCGGCGCACAGAACCTCACAGCATCTGTTTCGGATCAGCTCATTTACCTAAATCATTCTGAACCTCACTAACAGCAGGATTGAATCTGGTAGGCCAAACGTTCCCTGTGCGGTTTACAGCTTCGGTGGGCTCCAACACCAGAGGGCAGCATGTGTCGATCCCGTTTCTAGCAATCCCAGCTTCTCTGGGTGGAAATGACCTTCTCCACCTGACTCCCTTGACCCTAGTTTTTGGTCTCCTGCCTGGACCCAAAGCCCACAACTGTAACATAGGTCTGTGCTTTGTTGCACCAGGGCCCCAATGAGGTCTGACAGGGTATCATTGCTGTTGATGGCACAGTTCAAGTGAAGGAGGTTCCTGCTGGGTGGGATGAGGATGGCTGTTCCCAGGAAGCTCAGCCCTGGGGTTGTGTTTCACCTGGTCATTCTCAGCCTTCATTCCACAAGCAGTGGAATTCCTGAGACTTGTTTCTGACCTCTGTAGCATTGTTGAATTGATGGTAGCTTATTAATCAATTGTGCTCGCATATTGCCTCCGCAGCAAGGTAGGGAATGAATTCCAGATGTGCTTGTTCCTCGAACGCCTCTCCTTCTCATCCTTCTACCAATAGCAATTACCCAGGCTGAATTCCTTCATTCCCTCTGTTTAATTTTCATTTCGGTCCAGTGAACTCGAACCTATGTGAAATCCCTGCCGTGTGGCATTGGATTCCCCAAGCGGTAGTTCGCGGTATGTGTTTGTGGTGGCAAATACATGATGCCCAGCATGGAATGGCCTGAAGGGTGAAATGGTCAGGCAGCATCTCCTTTTGAGCAAATGAGACAAAAGAGCAAGGCTAGCTGACACTGATGGGATTGGGATTGAAATTAAGTTAATTCTTCATGGTGATTTAGAGATCCTGAACACGGCAGACAGTGTACCGTGTAAGTTTGATCGCCATCTTTTTTCATGATTAGACTTTTATACTGCGCATCCAGGTGAACCGGCTCTGGGCGGTGTACAACAGAAGCTAAAATACACAAAATTGAAAATTAGATTGAAACAATTACATTAACGATCAGCGGCTTCTGGTTAAAAATTCAGCATCAGCCAGTTGGGATTGGGAGTCTCCTGCCATCGGGTCAAGTTTGGATCTTTCACAAGTGATGTAGGTGGTAACATGTGAGTTGAGTGGGGCCCAGTAGAAGTTAGATGGTCATATTTCATCAGTCCCAACCAGAAGCCTGGCAGAAGGGCTCCATTTTGCAGACCCCTGTGGATCCGTTCTAGCTCCAACAGGGCCCGGATGCTTGTATTTTAGATTATTTTATTCTGTGTTTTATTCTGTATTGTTGTGACGTGCCCTGGGCACATTTAGGTGAAATCCACCTGGCCTCGACCAGGGCCAGGGCAAGGGCCTTTTCAGCCTTGGCTCTTGCCGGGTGGAATGAGCTCCCGGAAGAGCTGAGGGTCCTGATGGAGCTCTCTAAGTTCTGTAGGGCCTGCAAGACAGAGTTCGAGCAGGGATCCCACCCAAGCTGAGCATCCAATATAATGTAATGTAATGTAATGTAATGTAATGTAATATAATATAATATAATATAATATAATATAATATAATATAATATAATATAATATAATATAATATAATATAATATAATATAATATAATATAATATAATATAATATAAAACAACTAACGCTGATTGTCTGGCTGGAGTTAATAGATTATGTTGGGTGATAGTTGCTTCCGCCATCTTGTGGGTCCCTATATGCAAGCTTGCGGCCCGGGAAGCTTCTTACTGCGGGAGGGGGGGAGAGGGAATCAGGGCCACGCGCGCGCATCGTGCATGCACGGCTGGGCCGCGTATGCGCACATGCGCAACGTGCGGCCAAAATCGCGCATGTGCGGCACTTTCGTGCACGCGTGCATGCGCAAAAGTGCAGCGCATGTGCGATTTCGGGCGCGCATCGCGCGTGTGCGCATGTGCGGCCCGGCCGCACTTGTGTGCTGCGCAGGCAGGGCAGTTGCCCCGCCGGTCCCCAGCTGGAAAAAGGGTGGGGACCACTGCCTATATGTACTGTTATTGTTTTAATGGGGTTTTAATGGTTTTAATTGTTATGGTTTTCATTGTTAGCTGCTTTGCGGTAACAAAAGTCATGAGAGGCAGGATATGAATGCAAGAAATAATTAATTAAATGCAGGAAATTCATGAATGAATTAATTAATGAATTTACAAATATATTTTTTAATTTTTTTCTTATATTGGTATGCGACCGCTCTTGGCAGAGCCAGCCAACGGCGGCTCACATAAAAGATGAGCCGAGGTCCTGGAGGGCAGAACTTGGAACCGTCTCTCTCACAGCATCGTATGGCTGTCCTTTTTGGATTTGACTTTGGAGTCATATCTGGAACAGCCACCCACAAGGATTCTGTGGGGGCTCACCCTGTCCAAATGTGATGCGCAAATGGTTTTATTCAGAGGACATTGTTCCGCCCTGCATCATGCAGGGTCACCGGGAGAGATGAGTCTATTGAATCCAAGCCAGTTCATGCTTCTTTGTCTTCAATTGGCGTTAATTCGTTTCAACTAGGCGTAAACGACTCAAGAGCCAAGTCTTTAGTGAAGGATCTAAGGCTTTTGTTTCAAGTCCCTGCAGACTTCAGGTCTCCCCCCCACCCCTCCTTTTAATGGAAATTTAAAACATTGAGCTGTGCTTCAGAACTTGAAGGGTGGTGGTCTATAAATCATATGCCAAAATGATAATTTTTGGATAATGTGGTATTCTTCACTTCAATCACTGTCATACTTCAAAAAAAAAGATGGTACCTTTGATGATTCTTGAAATGTGTTTTAATGGCTTGTGGAACCTTTTGATCTGAGGTGTCGCTAGCTGTGCTCTACTAATTGCTGTACTTGATTGGATGTTCAGGTTTTATTCAGTACCAACCTAGGTATTCGTATATATTTGGTTCAGAATTTTGTTATTACTAAAACCCTTCTCTTTTCTAAACACTTGCATCATATGTTCATAGAATCATAGAATCATAGAGTTGGAAGGGGCCATACAGGCCATCTAGTCCAACCCCCTGCTCAAATGATTCTCATTTCTCCTCAAAGTTATCTGCAGTGCCTTCCTAGGTGCGCTCTCTGAAAAGTATGTCCCAATGAATCTGGGGCATAATTCTGAGAAAGTACATGTTGGATTTTGCAGCTTTAGTAGATTTGGATTTATTGACTCAACAGCATTTTTACACCACCTCTGTCTAGTGTACGACGGGTTAATAGAAACCACAAGACAACTATAAATATAAAATAATGTAGAGCCCCTATCAAAAATCCCATTGAGTGGGAGAAAGTTTTCTTCCATCATGGATAGATATATGGAGCAGAGATCCATGAGTGGCTATTAGATGGAGTACTTTGGGGGCAGTGATGCTGTGTATTCTTGGTGCTTGGGGGGTAGGGCAACAGTGGGAAGGCTCCTGGAGTTCTGGCCTTGCTGGTGGACCTACCTTCTGGTGGACCTGGTTGATTAGTCATCCAGGCCAACCTTTCTCAACTTTTTTGCCATTGAGCAACTCCTGAAACATTCTTCAGACTTCGAGAAACCCCCTGAAATGGTGCGATCGTGCAGAATATGGTTGGGAAGCAGAGTCATGGTCACACCCATGCAGGGCTCTTCCCCTTCCCACCCATCCCATTGGCCATTTAAGGAGCAGGGGAGTGGGTGGGTCAACATGACCATATATGGACATATCACCTGGTAAATGCTTAATACATTTTTAAAAACATATAATTTATTTTTATGTATTTTTTTTTATTTCTTTACTGTCGCTCTCGGTTGATTCGCGGCAGTTTACAATAAAATGATAAAAACATAGTTAAGCCCCTAAAACCCATTAATACAATTACAAATTAACAAGATGGCAGTCAATAGGAATTCCAAAAACTCCATCACCACCCTTGTTCAGCACATGGATCAAAGCTGTTTCCTGGGGACCGAGGGCTCTAACCTAACACACACATTAGGGACCCACCGATGGTAACTCCGGGACCCCGTACTAGCCTCAACCTTATGCCATAATAAATGAATTAGCTCCCGCGCAATCAGAAAACCCTTCCAGGGTTGTCAAGATACCTCAGGGTTTCATGAAACCCTCGTTGAGAATACCTGCTCCAGGACTTCAGGCACTCTGAAATCTGGGCTTCTTCCGGGAGTAATTACTGCGATTGTTATATTTTTATCTACAGAAGAACCCTGTTTGCTAGATTACTCTTAAGGTTGCCAAAACTGTCTTGGGGAGCTCCTGGAAATTTGAGGACAGTCCTAAGGATGTTGACATTGGGAAGGAACCCAGTAGGGATGTGATGCTACTAGCGTCTGTTCTTTGAAGCAGCCATTTTCTCCAGGGGATCAGATCTCTATAGTCTTGAGGTCAGTTGTGATTCTGGGAGAAATCTAGGCTCCACCTTGAGAATGGTAACACGAACCACTCTTTCTGATATTTTGGGGTGCGGGGAATTATGAGAGTTTTTGAGAGCTGACGGTGCAGCTATAGCTGGAGAAGATACCCTCCTAGGGTCATTGAAGTCAATGGCCTTAGATGAGCACAACTCTAGTTAGGACAGTGTGGCTTAGTGAATCTGTGCCTTGAGGTTGAATAGAACATGGAAATGCATCTGTCTGCACTAGCTTGAGAAATGCAGCGCTGGAGAAAACAGAACACCTGGGAGGTCAGTTAAGATATTAATGTTTTTGTTAATGTTTTCCCGTCCCTTCAAAAAGGAGAACATGTGGTGCATGTTTTGTTCACAGAGGCTTCTGTTCCATGAGTCAGAGCTGTGTTACTGATTTACCTGATTGTGCAGATTTGCCAGCTGCAAATATGTAATCCCCTAACTGGCTTTTAGTAGTCTATCTATCTACCGCTCAATATTCATGTATTGCTCTAAACCAGGTGCTTGGATTTATCCCTCTCCGGCTCTGCTTGTCAGAAGAAAGGAATGACTTGTGGGGACGGTCCTGGCTTTAAACAATGGTTCCGTGCTGTTGGTTTTAAAAGTCCATAAATGAATTGTCAGTTACTATTATATTTTTTTAAATCAAAGCTTTCATTGAAAAGGTTTCACTTAATTCAGGCTTTTGGGTGACGGACAACATTCTGGAAATCAGTTTCTTAATTTAATGATCAACTGATGGCGATAATTTTAGCCGGTGTGTATTTGTGTCTGAAAACGGTCCATTGCTACATTTGATTTTAAACATGAGCCACAATTTGCAATTTAAGTCTGAACTCCAGTTGTGTTCTTTTGCTGGTATCCTCAAACAGACTGTCTGAATTGATTGTGCATCTAGAAGATCACATTAGGGCAGGGATAGTCAAACTGCGGCCCTCCAGATGTCCGTGGACTACAATTCCCAGGAGCCCCTGCCAGCAGGGGCTCCTGGGAATTGTAGTCCACAGACATCTGGAGGGCCGCAGTTTAACTACCCCTGCATTAGGGCGAACGAGACCAATATCTCTTCAATTGAATGGCCTTATAAATCTTCCTGTGCCGTCCAATGACAATTAGACAAACTGTTCTCATGAATCACTCACTGTCAGCTTAACGCAGAGACATTTAGCGGACCTTTTCAAAGAAAATATGTTTCCAATATATTTTTGCTAGATTCGAGTCCAGTGGTACCTTAGAGGCCAACAGGAATTTGGGGGATATGAAGAAAGGAGACTCTACTCTTACAAGCTAACTCCCACCCTCCCCGCACAATCTTCTTGGTCTCTAAGGCACCACTGGACTTGAATCTAGCTGTTCTACTGCATACCAACATGGCTCCCCACAGAAACAACTGGTTTTTGTGTTGTTATACTCCATATCCCCCCTCAATCTTATTTTAAGGTGTTTCCATATGACGTCTTTTAAAAAGTGTATTGTTTAACCTCAGTGAGTCATCTCTCAAATGCAGTCGAGGTTGAAGTTCCATTTCTAAATCTTGTTTTACGACCACATCAGGACATGTTGAGTGATACTTAATGTGGGCCACAGCAATTGAATGAAGCTGAATTGAACAAATGTCAAAAACCAGGAGCGGGAGAAAGGCACGAATGACTGTTGTTTCCGACATATCCCGGAAGTGACATCATTGCGTTGTGATGTTTGGTTAGTCTCTGGTCTGGGGGGTGGGGGAGGAGCCAGTTTGGTGTAGTGGTTAGGAGCGTGGACTTCTAATCTGGCATGCCAGGTTCAATTCTGCGCTCCCCCACATGCAACCAGCTGGGTGACCTTGGGCTCGCCACGGCACTGATAAAGCTGTTCTGACCGGGCAGTGATATCAGGGCTCTCTCAGGCTCACCCACCTCACAGGGTGTCTGTTGTGGAGAGAGGAATGGGAAGGCGACTGTAAGCCGCTTTGAGTCTCCTTCGGGTAGGGAAAAGCGGCATATAAGAACCAACTCTTCTTCTTCTTCTTCTCTATGGTAAAAACAGCTTCTACCAGAGTTTTTGCCCCAACACCAAAGTGTCACTCAAGTATCACTAACATGATGACATCACTTCTGGGGCAGGCAGAAGTGATGTCGCTAGCGTGCATTGCTTAGGAGAAAGCCTTGGCTGCCCTCTCTCGAAGGACGTAGATAAAATTGAAAGGGTAAAAAAAAGATTTCACAGTCAGCAGTGGAATGGGCTGCCTAAGGAGGTGGTGAGCTCCCCCTCACTGGCAGTCTTCAAGCAAAGGTTGGATACACACTTTTCTTGGATGCTTTAGGATGCTTAAGGCTGATCCTGCGTTGAGCAGGGGGTTGGACTAGATGGCCTGTGTGGCCCCTTCCAACTCTATGATTCTATGAGTCTAGTTCAGCAGTGGAAGGGGCTGCCTAAGGAGGTGGTGAGCTCCCCCTCACTGGCAGTCTTCAAGCAAAGGTTGGATACACACTTTTCTTGGATGCTTAGGGCTGATCCTGTGTTGAGCAGGGGGTTGGACTAGATGGCCTGTATGGCCCCTTCCAACTCTATGATTCTGTGATTCTCTCTCCTGGTAAGTTATCCCGCTGATCAGCGGTGGAGGGTGTAGCCCTCCATTCCCACCACCGAGTCTGGCAACCCTATATGAATTAGGGTTGGGTGCTGCACCTGTGTGCGTGCGCCGACTGGTGCACCAGTGCCTGCGCCATCCCGTCCCCCCACCATGGCGCTGGATCCTTCGGGCGCAAAAAGCCGCTTTGGCAGCCAAAGCACCCAACCCTAATATGAATCCCACCATACATTTTTCAGGTGTGAAACAGATGAGAGAGGTCAGAAGCTACAGCCTCTCGTGTTGTGCAGAGAAATAGAAACTGTAATTAAGTAGGATAAACAGCAGCAAATGGAGGGAGAAACAGTCTAACCCAGACTTTCTCAATATTTTTTACCGCTGACAACCCCCTGTAGCATTCTTCAGGCTTCGAGAAACCCCAGAAGTGGCCCAATCATGCAGAATAAGGTTGGGAAGCAGAGCTGTGGACACGCCCACCTGGGGCCCCTCCCCTTCCCTCCCCCTCCCGGCCCATCACTGGCCATTTTTGGAGGGGAGGCATGGGTGGGTTGGCATGACCATATCTGGTCATATCACCCGACAAATGTCTTTTAAAATATATATAAGGTAAAGGTATCCCCTGTGCAAGCACCGAATCATGTCTGACCCTTGGGGTGACGCCCTCTAGCGTTTTCATGGCAGACTCAATACGGGGTGGTTTGCCAGTGCCTTCCCCAGTCATTACCGTTTACCCCCCCCCCCCCCAGCAGCAAGCTGGGGACTCATTTTACCGACCTCAGAAGGATGGAAGGCTGAGTCAACCTTGAACCGGCTGCTGGGATTGAACTCCCAGCCTCATGGGCAGAGCTTTTAGACGGCTGCCTTACCACTCTGCGCCACAAGAGGCTCTTCTAAAAAATATATATATACACATTGAATTAACTCCCACTCATTCAGGAAACCCTTCTAGGGCCATCGTTCCTGGTCTAACCTTTTTTGAGAATGTAACCTTCATTTCCAGCCTGCCCAAAGGAAACTGAAAGCTCAGGAAACACCACTGTTCATGGCACCTGTGCCCATTTGAATGACAACAGTGCATTTGGACTAGCTTTCCGTATCATTTGTCACTGACTTCTTGAGGAGTTCTCAGCCGTGCTCTTCTGCGACTGGGTAGGTAGACGGAGGGGCGCTGCTCTTTGAACACGTCGGGAACATTCACCTGAGGCTGTGAGAACTGTGAAAGGGCGTATTGGCCTTTGGGCATGTGTACTGTGGAACTCCGCCACCTGGGAGGTTGCAAATTAAATTCCTGGGTTCTTTTCTATCCAAGGGAAGGAAACGTTTGGTGTCAAATAGCAGATTGCTGTGCATTAGCCGCAAGACTATGCTGTGATTCTTCTCAGAAGTTATTTAATTGCTCTGCTTGAAGGTGCAGCAGCTGATAGCATACAGGGCCGTCACAAGGAGAGGAACTATTTGGTGTAGCCAGCTCTGTGCAGTTAAGAGCGGCAGATTCTAATCAGGTGAGTCGGGTTTGATTCCCGGCTCCTCTGCATACAGCCAGCTGGGTGATTTTGGGCTAGCCACAGCCCTGATAAAGCTGTTCTGACAGAGCAGTAATCTCAGGGCTCTCTCAGCCTCAACCACCTCACAGGGTGTCTGTTGTGGGGAGAGGAAGGGGAAGGCGACTGTAAGCCGCTTTGAGACTCTTTCGGGTAGAGAAAAGTGGCATATAAGAACCAACTCCTCTTCTTCAGTAATCTCAGGGCTCTCACAGCCTCACCTCCCTCACAGAGTGTCTGTTGTGGGGAGAGGAAAGGGAAGGCAACTGTAAGCTGTTTTGAGAATCCTTTGGGTAGAGAAAAGTGGCATATAAGAACCAACTCTCCTTCTCCTTCTCCTTCTCTTCTCCTTCTCCTTCTCCTTCTCCTTCTCCTTCTCCTTCTCCTTCTCCCTAAAGAAGCAGCAAACAAGTGGGCCCCCTCTTCAACATCTCCATTTTACATATATGCAGCTATCCATTGCCTTCCTCTTCTCCAACCAGTGACCATTCTACTGGAGCTTCTGTGTCCATTTGGGGTGATTTCCACATTAAAAGACCAGTTATTTTTGCTGAGCTGCTTGGCCGGCGAAGGGCTTCCTTCTGCCTACAGGGAAGAAGAAAAATTGCCCCAAGCCGCTCGGTGGTGCAGCACGATAACCCTATTAGCCTAGCCTCTGGCTGACCTCCTTTTTTTTACCCAGTTAGGTGAAAACATGTGTCTTCAGATAACATGGTCAGAAAAACTGGAGGAGAAAAAGAAAAACCAGCAACGATCCCCTTACGACACTGCTTTTAAGGCTTATAAAAGAGAGTCCTTTGCATTAACGTTACCTCCAGGGCTTCACGTTAATAAAAAGAGACACAATGATGAAGACTTCACATTCCTGAAGAGCTGCCTTGAAATTTATTAGGAGACAAAGATTAAATATTTGAATTTCAAGCGTTTTGCATTTGCACTTTATAGCCAGGTGGCTTGGATTGGAATCCTTGCGGTGGCAGGTATCCAAAAGCGAAAAGATACAGCTCAGTTATGTGGAAATCCGACTGCAAAACGATTGAGCCTTAGAGTGCGTTCCCAATACGGTTTCATCTCCTGAGCTTCAGTACCTGACTGGTGCACCTTAACGAATCCCAGCACCATCCTTCTTGCTTGCTGTCTCATTGAAGGCCCTGAAATTAGGCCTTTGATATACTCTCCAGCTGGGTCAGGGGCATCCTCTCAGATCTGGGGGAGGGGGAAAGGCATTTTGGCTCTGGGGAAAGTTCTTGGCCAAGTTTAAAGCTTGCTTTCCTATGCCTATGAATTGAAATGTATTTTAAGGGCATATTTCGGCTGCAATCTTGTAATGGCTCATTGCAGCGTTTAATGAATTGCTGGCTTCTTTGTCGTTCTTTGTAGCTGTTCCTTTCAGCAGCTTTGAGAAGCACTCTGATTGAAATGCAGCGTATTTCTTGAAAATAAAGACGTACAATCCTTTGGGTGAATGCCCAACAGGGATCAGTGCATTCGTAACACACTGGGTTGGATCCAGCGAGCTCGCTCAATCAATGGCTCACCCATGTGGGGCCACATGGCCCCCCCAGCATATGCTTTTTGGTGCTCAAAAGGGAAAAGCCGGTTGGATTCGACCACTGTTCTGAAGTGGTCCAGGGCCCAGTCCAACTGGATCTCATCAGATCTTAGAAGCTAAGCAAGGCTGGCCCCACTTTGATAAGAGACCACCAAAGAAGTCAATGGTGGTTACGCAATGGCAAATCACCTCTGTCCGTCCCTTGCTTTGAAAGCCTCACGGGGTTACCATAGGTTGGCCGTGACTTGAAGGCACTTTCTACCACCGCCAGCTAAATAAAAAGGTGATTGCCCTGGCATAGTGTACAAGCCAAATGATCACCAGTTAAAAACTGCCTGCTTCTGAATCTCTAGGACTTGCTTTCTCAACCAGGGTTTTATGAAACCCTTGGGTTTCTTGCTGGCCCTGGAAGGGTTTCCTGAGTGGGTGGGAGCCAGTCATGTTGACCCGCCTCTCCCTCCCAGAGTGACCAATGATGGGCCTAGTGGGGTGGGAAGGGGAGGGGCTCCAGATGGGCGTGTAAACGGCTATTCTTCCCAGCAATATTTTGCACGATGGCACCCCTCATAGGGTTTCTCAAAGTCTGAACAACCCCTTCCATTGATTTCCAGCGAAACCGAAGTGCAACAGACTTTCTGTGAATCAGAATCTTGTTTATTTATTGAAGGAGCTGGTGGCTTTATCCCAATCCGTCGCTTTTAAAACACTGGTCTTTGTTGCCTCCTCACTATAAATTTTCAATCGCAAATGATGGAAACCCAATGAAACCTCATCTGTAAGAGTTGTGTGGTCTACAGGGGTACAGATGGACACTGATTTCCGGTGCTCGCAAACAAGACACCAACTAACCCTGTGGAAACAGGATCCCGTATCTTCTGGATCAGATGTCTAAACCACGTGAAGTAAATCAGTGCCCCCCCTTTCTTCCTCCTCCTAAACCACCTACTCATTTTGGTGTATGACTTTTAGGGGGGTTACCTTTTAAGGACTTTAAAAATGTTCTTGGATAGCTAATTAAAAAAAAAAAAGAATGGCAATGCTTTAAACCAGGCCATTACTGCCGATCAGGCAGCTCTCCAGTTCTGTTTTATAATGCAGGAGGGACTATTCAAAGTGTTCTGCTGCAGAAGGAAACGGGCTAGCTTGCAAAAGTATGGAAAACAGAGTTCCCAAGGCGATCTAGCCGCGATAACGATGCTCGAAACAGGTGGAACCGGAGTTAACTGCGTGATCCATCCAGGTCAGCAAAGAGGGCTTTCTGCGGGGTGGGGGACTAGTGAGGTGGTTTGTCAGATCTGTGCTCCACTCTTTGCCAAAATGCTCATTTTGAGCTTCCCAGCAATCCTACGTGGTC
Source organism: Paroedura picta (assembly GCF_049243985.1). NCBI lineage: Eukaryota > Metazoa > Chordata > Lepidosauria > Squamata > Gekkonidae > Paroedura > Paroedura picta. The sequence goes on along the minus strand of NC_135378.1, from coordinate 79,967,523 downwards.
AGTTCGAATTGCCTTCCCCGAGGGCCGCTCAAGGAGCTTGGTTTCTGAGAAAGAGTTCGGACAAAAGCTGCTCGCGTCAAATCCAGCATCCTAGTCCCTGCGTATCACTCTGGATTTTGCCTTTCCGAAAGCCGTGTGTGAACTGGTATGGAGGGACACAACAAGGCTGCCCTTTGGTCCATCGAGGTCTGTATGGTCCACTCAGACCAGCAGCGGCTCTCCAGGGCCTTGGGCTGAGGTCTCTTACATCACCTACCACCTGGACCCTTTTAAGTGGAGATGCCGGGGATTGAACCTGGGATCTTCTGCGTGCCGAGCAGATACCATACCACTGAGCCACAGTTACATGCCCTGGATGGCCCAGGCTGTTTTTGCTAGGTCTCAGAAGCTAAGCGGGGTCAGCTAAGTGGATCCACCTCTGCTGAATCACCTGCCTTGAGAAACCCTATGAGGTCTCTGGAAGTTGGCCATGATGTGATTGCACGTTCCCCACACACAGACCTATAAAAGAGTGGAGCTTTGTTCACTTACCAGATGTTCACATCCCTCAAGGACTGTCGGCTTGCCCACACCCCCTGAAGAGTGGTACGCTCCATCCACTTTTAACAGATTGGTGATCCCTGGCTCCATAGATGCCCACCTGGCCTTTTTGACCCTCCCCCTATCCTGGTGGAGTGAGATCTCCAATGAGATCAGGGCCCTAACAGAACTTAAACTGTTCAGCTTTTGGCTGTTCCTGCATTGAGCAGAGGGTAGGATTAAATGGCCTGTGTGGCCCCTTCCCATTCCATGTTTCAAAGCTGGATCCCTTAGATCAGTGGTCTCCAACCCCCGTTCCGTAGATCAGTCGGTACTGGGCTGCGGCTCCTCCTCGTCCTCCTCCCCGGCTGCTGCTTCGAGGGCTGTCCTGCCACTCTCTTTGACGTTCTGAAATAGGGAACACCACTGCTGGTGTTTTGTCCTCCACGGTTCTGAACCTGAACTACAAGTATCTCTGCCCAGACGGTGAAGTCAGTTGATTGATATGGGGTAATGGGGGGACGGGATGGGATGGGACATAGATATGGCAGCTACTACAAGTTCCTTATACCATTGTGACTGCACCCAGTAGGCCCTTGTAAGGCCGAATCAAGGCAGGGGCTCGCTTTATTATTGACCTTTGGGGCCCACCGCACCTGTTTCGCGTCAGAAACGATGCCGTTTGCCAGGGACAACCTCCTGCCAAGAGGATGGGGAGAAATCCTGCTGCTAATCTTAAAAACATGTTTCAGGTGCTTCTAACTGTTGTCAACTGGGCAAGAAATGTTTCTGATTCAGAGGATGCAAAAGATCATCCTGCTGAGTAAAAAGGGTTTTTTTTTGTTTTGAATGATCTTTGTAAAGTGCTTGTTTTGAAATCCTCAGCACAGATGGCTTAAAAATCAGATACATTCATGGAGGTTAGCCATTGGTCATAGCAGCTAAGATGGAAGATTGCATGCGTAGGGTGTGTGTGTGTGTGTAATTCTGATGACCAGGCATTATGGGGCAGGCAGAAGGGGAGGGTGAGTGTTACTGCAATTCCCGGGTTCCTGGCTGGCATCTGGCTGGCCACTGTTGGCCAGATCCAGTTGGACAGTTCTCATGAGCTTTGACAGTTCTCATGAGTCAGAGGAATGGATTTAAAGATCTTAATAATGCTCCCAGTGGCATGATAAATGCACATCTCTTGGACGTGCCCTAACCCTGTTTTGGCAGTTTGTTCTTCAATTTATTAATCAGATGTCAGGAGGTAATATTCCCTGAGAACCAAAAGTGATTTTATTACGTATCTCAAAGAACATGTATCTCCTTCAGCCATCAAGTTGTCTCTGAGCATGCTTCCCGCTGCAAAAGTGGACAGAAGAGTTGGTTCATATATGCTGCTTTTCCCTACCCGAAGGAGTCTCAAAGCGGCTTACAGTCGCCTTCCCTTTCCTCTCCCCACAACAGACACCCTGTGAGGGAGGGGAGGCTGAGAGAGCCCGGAGATTACTGAAGAAGAAGAAAAGTTGGTTCTTATATGCCGCTTTTCTCTACCCGAAGGAGTCTCAAAGCGGCTTCCATTCACCTTCCCTTTCCTCTCCCCACAACAGACACCCTGTGAGGTGGGTGAGGCTGAGAGAGCCCTGATATCACTGCTCGGTCCAAACACCTTTATCTGTTCTGTGATGTGCCAAGGTCACCCAGCTGGCTGCATGTGGGGGAGTGGGGAATCAAATCCGGCTTGCCGGATTAGAAGTCAGTGCTCCTAACCCCTACACCAAATAGCTGCTAACTGGGGAATGAAAGAACCTGCAGTTAATAACTGGCAGAATCACCTTTGGCAAAACATATTGATGACAAAATCCTGTCAGCCACCTGGTTTTCCAAACTGACCACTGGGCCAAGCAGCTCTTCCAAAGGGAGGACAGGACCGCAAAACACACAGGAAAGCAGAAGTCCCTGGACTGCCTTTTTACTAATTCAGAGAACCTGGCCAGTAACCCAGGCACAGCAGAAACAGCTTCTAGTGGGACTGTTTCAGGAGTGTGGCAGATTGGGTAGGCCGTTGTGCATAACTGCATTTTAGTAGCAATTACAATTTGCCACACTCCTGCTACATTAAACCTGTGCGGAATGGGCCCAGGTCTCACCGTGGCCAGATCGTGCATTTCAGAAGATGCTACATTGTGAAGAGGAGATCTGAGCCTCTGTCTGTAGGCTTGGATCTAGTTGCCTCTTCATGAGGGCAAACCTGTTCCTTGAGAAAGTGTGCAGTTAAAGAAACAGTTATTTAATTATTTTGAATGCATTGCACTCCCGAAAGGAAGGGATAAAATGTTTCTGCACTGTCAATGAACCCTATTAGACTAGTTGATATTTCCTTTATTCTCGGGCTAAGTATTCCGCTGATCTTTTTTTTTTTCTAACGGGAGGCCCTCCAGGATCCGTTTGATCAATTAGGTTGATATCCCTCCGTTAGGTGGCCTGGCGGATGATGTCACCCAGCAGCTGCTCGAAACTTCCCCGTGAAGCCATTTACTGACCTTTGACACATTGCAAAATAGCAGGGGTGGGGGGTGGGGTAGGGAGGGAAATCAGGATTACATTTCTGCTGTGCGTTCGGTAGAACGCAAACCTCCACCGAAGGCAGCCCCCGGACCCCTTAAATATCTCATTAGAGGTTGCTCACATTGTTGGCTTCGGACAGCTTGAGATCTTTTGACGCCGGGGCCAAGTTTGACACTCTGCAGCGAGGAGAGTCGAAGCTTACTCATAGGTCAGCCTGCGCAGATTTCGGTCCGTCTCCTGGGGGACTGATCAAAGGCAGTGGAAAGAGTGAGGCCTCCGACGCTTATGGCTCGTGGGTCTTTCCAAGTTATAGACTTCCTTCCTCCAGAACTTGGCACGGCGGCTGGCTTTGGTGCGCAGTCTTCAAACGCAGATACGGTGGGTGGGGGTGCCATTAAGCTGAAGTGTGGCAAGATTTGAACCAACACCTCCATTCCTCTCACCCAGACCCACTTGCTAAGGCATTCCCCCTTTTAATTTCACTCCGTTAGGACACTGCTAAGCTGTGGGGTCCCTGCATGCTTGTGCTCCCCTCTGGAATAGTGCCAGGTCCGGAGAGCAAGCCTAGATCCAGCACGCGGGCATGTGCCTAGCAGACAGATTGATCCAGCGATGCAGCCTGACCAAGCCTCAGACTCAAGAGGCGAACCTCTCTAGGGCCACGGATTCCCAACAGCTTTGCAGGGAAGTGGCATATAAATATTTTTTCAAGGGCCAGGCTCAGAAGCAGAGTGCCTTCTTTGCATTGTACAACGTCAATGTCTCAGGTTCAATCTGTGCTAGGATCGTAACAGAGTAGTTGTGGGGAAAGATTGGTGGCCATGGTAGACTTGTGGCTTTGGAGTTCTTTATCTCTAGGGGCTTCTCTAAAGACAGTATCCTTTTTTTGTGTGGCAAGGATAAGAAATTCCAGGATCCATCCACCTATCCATCCCCCCACCCATCCCTCCCTCCCTCAATCCACTGACCCACTCACCCACCCATCCATCCATCCATCCATCCATCCACCCACCCACCCACCCACCCACCCACCCATCCATCCATCCATCCATCCATCCACCCACCCACCCATCCACCCACCCATCCACCCATCCATCCATCCATCCACCCACCCACCCATCCATCCATCCATCCACCCACCCACCCACCCATCCACCCACCCACCCACCCATCCATCCATCCATCCATCCATCCATCCACCCACCCATCCACCCACCCACCCACCCATCCATCCATCCACCCATCCACCCACCCACCCACCCATCCATCCATCCACCCACCCACCCATCCATCCATCCATCCATCCACCCACCCACCCACCCATCCACCCACCCACCCACCCATCCATCCATCCATCCATCCATCCATCCACCCACCCATCCACCCACCCACCCACCCATCCATCCATCCACCCATCCACCCACCCACCCACCCATCCATCCATCCATCCATCCATCCATCCATCCATCCATCCATCCATCCATCCACCCATCCAGTTGCAGCCAACTTTTGTCAACCGCTGAGGGTTTTCAAAGCAAGAGACATTCAGAGATGGTGTGTCATTGTCTGGCTCTGCGTTGCAACCCTGGACTATCCAGATTAGGCTGGACTATCCAGGTCAGGGCCTAGATGTGTTACATTTCCCAAATTTAAACTGGGGGAATGGATTGCCTGGTGATGTAGCGAAGGACCTCTTCTGCCCTCTTCTGCTGCAGTCTCGAGGACCACCTGGCAACAGCACAGTCAGCACTGGTCTCTCTAGATCGGTGGTACTCATTCAGTGGCTCTGGAGCTGCATGTGGCTCTTTGACGTACCCCTTATGGCCATTGTGAGCAGTGTGGTCAAGAGTGGCACCTGTCCCACGGGCGAGGCCCTTGCCCAGTGGCTACTCTGCTTGGCAGCTGAGGAACAGGTAAGCCACAGGTCTCCCGGCCTCGAGCCAGGGATGAAAGCAAATATGGCTCTTTGGGGGCCACGGTAATTGTAAATGTGCCTCTCTACAAATTACAGAGTAAGCTCTGCTGCTCTCTCTGCATCTCGCTGGGCATCACTTTATCATGGCCCCTGGTGGCTTCCGATGACATCTCTTTGACTCTTGTACAAAAGTTCTGCTTGGTTGGTCCCATTTTTTAAAGATCTGTCATTTGGGGGAAGGTAGTATTCCTCCACACATGGGTCTCATTTCCTGGATTTATGTCTGGAGTTCTCTTGTAAAATTGCGTTCAGAGGAATGATCAAGACAGGATACATATGTTGGTGTCCTGAGATTCACGGCTTTATTACTTTTGTCAGTCCATAATTTGAGCATTCCACCTGATTTCTGTTTATATCGCCGTGAGTGCTGCTGATCCATTATTTTAGTTTAACTTTTTGGAATTCTGGTAGGGCCAGATAAATCTCTCTCTCTCTCTCTCTCTCTCTCTCTCTCTCTCTCTCTCTCTCTCTCTCTCTGTGTGTGTGTGTGTGTGTGTGTGTGATTCTTTTAGATACAAGTGCAAGCATCTTCAGGGTTTGCCAGCAGCAATGTGAAGGGCAAAAACCATCCCCAGAATAGAACTAGATCCCAAAAAGGTGGAGGTTTCAAGCTGGTATACAAAAAATTAAACAAAATACATATTTAATAATTTAGTGCATTTAAAAATTCTATTAAAACAACCCGGGCCTTTAGGCCACAGAGATCACATACTGTGCATTGCACTGTACACACAATGCAGTAAATTCTTAGTAACACACTTTGGAGTACACATAACATGCAATGCAGTATACACATAGTGCGGCCTTTCCCAACTTTTTTACCACTGAGAAACCCCAAATATGACTGGGACTCATAGCTGTGTAGACACCCACCCGGGGCCCCTTCCCTTCCCACCCTCTCCGGGCCCATCATTGGCCATGGGGAGGGGGCATGTCAAAATGACTGTATATGGTCATATCTGTAAACCACTCGGGGAGCGGTATAAATAATTCGCTAAGGCTAAGGGGGTGGGCTGAGTCCGGGATAGGAAACGGGGGCCATTGGCTCCTTGGCCCCGGACTGACAATTGGAGGGGCCAATCGGAAGGTGCGTCGCCCCTCTGTTGTCAGTCTGGGGCCAAGGAGCCAATTGGAAGGCGCGTGCATTCAAAAGCGTTTGCTGCCAGGGGCTCATGGGAATTGTAGTCCATGGATATCTGGAAGGCCGCAGTTTGACTACTCCTGTGTTAAAATCCTGGCTTCTCCTGGGGTTGCAAACCCGATCTTTTGCCTTAGCCTGGGATGGGAATACTGCAGAGTGTTCTGAAATCTCCAGCTCTCTCCTTCGGAGATGTGCTACACACTAGTTCTGCAAAGGGCTTTTTTTTTTTTTTTTGGCTTTCCAGATGGAGGCTCTTGCTTAATTCGGGCCCTGAACCTTGACCCCAGAGTGTGAGCCTTGATCCTGCATACAGTTGTGTTCTTTACAAAGTGGCTTGTTTTTTTTTCTGAAATGGGGTAACTAGCAGCATAGTTTATCAGGTAATAAATTATTGGAGAAACCTTACTCCATGAAGGAATGCAATTAATACTACTCCACATAGAATTAACTGTTGCAGATGTTAATATTAGCCACGCACAGAAAAAAATTCAGCTTCAGAGCGGACTTCGTATTTTTCCTGGAGAATGACAGGAATTCTTTGGTTGAGCAATAATGCAAACATTTTGTTTTATTGCCGGAGCTGGGCTGGCATGGCACCTCTTAGAACCGGATCCTTACTCTTCCAGTTTTTATGGCGGGCTTTAAAAAGAAGAAGAAGAATCGTGCAGTTTTGCCTTGCACTTTCTTGAGGCTCCTCGTGTTCACTAAGTAATTAGGAGCCAGTCCAGTAGGGTGATCTCCAGCGTGAGCTGCACCTGCATGTTTGTGAACAACAATTGAACCAGGACTGATTTTTGTTATCCTAGCTATCCAGTTGCCTTTATCGTGCTGTATATTTGTTGTGATGCTGTTTACCAATTTACTAATTTACTACTTCCTCCCTCCCTCCCTCCCTTCCCTTAGTCCTTCCTCCCTCCCTCCCTCCTTCCCTCCCTCCCTCCCTCCTTCCCTCCCTTTCTTCCTTCCTTCCCTTAGTCCTGTATTCCTTCCTTCCTTCCTTCCTCCCCCCTCCCTCCCTCCCTCCCTCCCCTTAATCCTGTATTCCTTCCTCCCTCCCTCCCTCCCTCCCTCCCTTCCTTCCTTCCCTTAGTCCTGTATTCCTTCATTCCTTCCTTCCTTCCTTCCTTCCTTCCTTCCTCCCTCCCTTCCTTCCATCCTTCCTCCTCCCCCCTCCCTCCCTCCCTCCCTCCCTCCCTTCCCTTAGTCCTTCCTTCCTTCCTTCCTCCCTCCCTCCCTCCCTCCCTCCCTCCCTCCCTCCCTCCCTCCCTCCCTTCCTTCCTTCCCTTAGTCCTGTATTCCTTCCTCCCTCCCTCCCTCCCTCCCTCCCTCCATTCCTTCCCTTAGTCCTGTATTCCTTCCTTCCTTCCTTCCTTCCTTCCTTCCTTCCTTCCTTCCTTCCTTCCTTCCTTCCTTCCTTCCTTTAGTCCTGTATTCCTCCCTCCCTCCCTCCCTCCCTCCCTCCCTCCCTCCCTTCCTTCCTTCCTTCCTTCCTTCCTTCCTTCCTTCCTTCCTTCCTTCCTTCCTTCCTTCCTTCCTTCCTTCCTTCCTTCCATTCGAGGCAGGCCTACTCCAGTCAGAAAATGTGTGCTTCCCGGTAATTCACAGATAAGGGTGGGATGGGGATAGTTCTTATACCTTTTTAGATATGAGTAGAGCGCGCTCCTGGTTTTTATTATCTTCTCGAAAAGTGGGAAATCCCACTTCAGAGATGCTGCAGGATCCTTTGTTGTTTTCCTTGCCTATCCAAAACTGAAGTCTCTTTCGGTGGCACCTAAAAGACAAAAAAGGAGCAGTAATATTTAGGGGGAAACAACATGGAGCTCACCAACTGTGTCAAATTCTGCTTGAAGAAAATAAAATAAAAACCAAATAAACGTGCTGCTTTACTCTTCTTTTTTCTTTCTTTTTTACTTTGTTATGCTTTTGATTAATGGATTTAGGAAGTTTGGAATACTGTAAACAGGAAACAGATGCCATGAAACTTTTGCTTGTCATTTTTGTTTCCTTTATGAAATAAGGAGCATTGTGGGTTTGTTTTTGGTGTTTTTTTTTAAAGAAAAAGAAAGCAAAGTGGGGGACAGGGGGAGGAATTAAACCACATGAGTCACCACCACTTAGCCACCCTCCTGAATTACTGCGGTGGTGAGAACCTCTCAAGCGCAGCGTTAGGCCAAGATTTCCTTCTTGGCCCAGCTTCAGATTCTGGCATTCATAAAAACCAGCAAATGTGTTTTGGGCCGGGTGATATTTGGACTCTGGGTCTTGCACGCCTTTTCGATCAGAAGCAGTAGAATCAATCTGAGACTTGGAAGAACCTGTAGAGCAGTTATTCGGATTCCAATCAAGTTGGCTTTGAATGGAGATTGATTCTGTTGTAACACACCGGCATTTAGACATGTGCATGGTAATGGACAGATCTTGTGAGCACTGAGTTATGGATTTGACCCAACGTCTAGCTTGTGGGAATGGAAGGATGCTGTTTCCATCAGTTGAACTGAGTTTCCCTGACCTTCCAAATTGCTACAGCTAAGGTTAGAAAATATCCGGAGATTCGGAAGATGAAGAAGAAATACTGCATCTATTTATATTTCTCCTCAAATTCCCAATTTTTATATTTATTTTGGAAAAACCTCCCACCCATGCTTTCAGAATTTCTGGAAATGCAGAGTTGTCCTGTATTCCTCCTATCTATGCAAGGAAGGAGTTGCCAAGTATTGAAGATAATTCGGGTCCATCAAGTAGACCAGGGGTGATCAACCTGTGGTCCTCCAGATGTCTGTGGGCTACAATTCCCATGATCCCCTGCCAGCAAACGCTGGCAGGGGATCATGGGAATTGTAGGCCATGGACATCTGGAGGACCACAGGTTGACCACCCCTGAAGTAGACTGTATATACAAGAGAGGCCCCAGAACTAAGTTTGAGCCCTTCACCATAATGAAATCTTATTTCACGGCATCTTATACCTTGGATAAAACTTTGTTGGTCTTGAAAGTGCCGAAATTGGTCCTGCTGCTTCAGACCAACACGGCTACCCACCTGAAACTGTCTTCACAAAGGACAGCCCCAATAGTCCAGCTCATCACAACTTGGACGCTAAGCAGGTTCAGAACTTGGGTGGAAGGCCACTATGAAATACTGGAGCTACATACAAGGGAAGGCCATGGCTAACCACTTCTGCTTATCCCTTGCTTTGAAATCCCCAGCTGGCTGCCTAAGGAGGTGGTGAGCTCCCTCTCAGTGGTGGTCTTCCAGCAGCAGCTGGACAGATACATGTCCTCCCCTCCTAAAATGGCCAATGATGGGTCTGGACGGAGGGGGAAGGGGAGGGGCCCCGGGGTGTGGGCGTGCACACAGCTATGCTTCCCAGTTATATTCTGCACAATTGTGCCATTCCTAGGGTTTCTCAAAACCTGAGGAATTTCAGGGGTTTCTCAATGGTAAAAAAATTGAGAAAGGCTGGCTTAGGGTGGCAATCTGGAGTACAGTGTGTGTGTTTGGGAGGGGAGGGGAAGAGTGCCCAGTTCCTCTCGGCCATAAAATCCTTTGGCTGTAAACAATTAAGTCCCTGTCTCCCTCTTTGTTTCTGGACACTGCAGAAACATAAATAAAAGATGTCCACGTTTGTCTGGCTTCTGGTTTGACTCAGAGGCCTTGTCCATGCGTTAGATCAGGGGTAGTCAAACTGCGGCCCTCCAGGTGTCCATGGACTACAATTACCTTGAGCCCCTGCCAGCATTTGCCGGCAGGGGCTCATGGGAATTGTAGTCCATGGACATCTGGAGGGTCGTAGTTTGACTACCCCTGCGTTAGACGCATGCCAAGGGCGAAAACTCAGGGCAATTATTTTGCCATGCTACAGAAAGAGGGAATCTCCTCGTCAAGTGTTTGCAGTCAAGGATACCTGAGCATGAAAATGTTAACCATCACTGTGCGCATGCACTGACTTTGAAAATAGGTAGGCATTTAACTCAGTATTTTACTCTTTTTTTTTTACCCGTGTCTTATGAGTACGGGGAAATGGATGTCCGAACCAGTCCTCGGCCTGGGACTTCTCAATTAAACACGAGGAGAGTATCCGTTGGCTATAAACTGCGATTGTATGAATGCAATCAGTTCACAGTCAGGTGGAACGAGATGCAATGTTACGCTTATTGCATCCATGCTAATGCCTCATCTGGTTTTTGTCATGGGGTAAGTGCCCGCCAGTTACATAAACTAACCCCTCGTAGCTCCATTCTCTGCCAAACGCGAGAAAGAATGAAGGGGGGGGGGGCGGGGAAGTGGAGTTGGAACCCATCCGAACCCGAGTATTTTTTCCCCTCGCGGTCGTTCTACAAAGCATCGCTCAAAGGATATTTTTCCGCCCTGGCTGTTTTCGGATGGCGAAATTTTGCAGAAACGAATTTCCTCGGCGAGGATGACTGGGAGGGCGAACTCTAAAAAGGCTGAAGCTAGCTTTGGCATTTCTAAGCCATGCATTTATGGCGCTCTTAATAAATGCTTTGCTTTATTTGATTTCTCGGCGCTCCCTCCGGACGCCAGGCCCGAGAAATAAAAACTCGCAACGAGGATATGGACATTTTTCATTAAAACGAAACTGCCGAATAAAATATCACGTTAAAAACCAGCCTCTCGAATGGAAGTATAAACATGGCTTTAAAATTCTTTTTTCTCAAGGGTGACTTCTAACCCAGCTGTTTCCCCCCCGAACCGGTGCTGATTCCTTTCCTTTCAGCTCTGTTTCGATGATTTTACTACCAAGAATAACACAGGCAAACTTGTACAAACACACACATAATCTTTGAAAATCCCGAGGAAAATGTGTTGCATGTCAGTGTCATAGAAAGATGTGTTTGACTGATTATCATTCCCCCCCTTCCCCTTTTAAAACTATCATCTTGGGAATGCAAGTGGGAAGCGGGTGGAGGGAGGGGAATCGTCGGCATTTCCACCGTAATGTTTTTCGGGTAAAGGATTACGTGTTTTAGGTAACGAAACAAGGAGGGAAATTGCATTTTAGATGCAGAAGGGATGAGGTTGGCCGGGTTGACCTCGTCTTTTCAACCCTTAATGACTGTGGTGAGTTTAGGTTCTAAGCCAAGAGTCCCTAGCCTCTTTCAGCCTACAAGCTCTTTTTGGATTTTGAAAGGGGATGCTGGGCACCGGCAGAAAATGTGCAGCCCATGTACACGCTAGAACAGCCTTTCTCAACTTTTTTTTACCATTGAGAACCTCCTGAGATATTCTTCAGGCTTCGAGAAACCCCAGAAGTGGTGTGATTCTGGACAATATAGTTGGGAAGCATAGCTGTGTACATGCCCACCCTGGGGCCCCTTCCCTTCCTACCCCCATCGTTGTCCATTCTGGGAGGGGTTATTGGGTTGATAAGACCATATGTGGTCATATGAACTGATAAATGTTTAACTAACTTAAAAAAACATATATAAAACATTAACTTAAATTAATTAATTCCCACCCATTTGAGAAACCCTTCCAGAGCCATCAAGAAACACCGGGGTTTCACAAAACCCTGGTTGAGAAAGCCTTCACTAGAGGAAGGAGATGGGGAAGCATACCCAGAAGACTACCAAAGCTAGAAGGCCAAGGGCCCTTTTGTTTGGTTGAAGGCAACTAATCACGTCTTGGCATCACTCGCTTTTCTGAAAAACATGGTGGACATCAGGAGAAATGCCAGTGGAGGCCACGGTTGGAGAGGTCTTCCCAACTCTGTGTTCTGATAGTCTATGTCTGGAATGGCTGGAGATGGAACCTGAATTCAGTATGGAAAAGTTCTGTCATTGAGCTATGTAGCAAGGGAGTCAAAGCTTTAGTGAAACAGGAAAGAGGAACGGCTTGAGGCATCCTGAGGAACACAGAAGGGAAGACTTTCTTAACTGCAGACTGGAAGAATGGACCAGTGGCAGGTGGGATTGGGTGGGACAAAAATGTTAAACAGGCCATTTGGCCAACCTCATAACCTCACTCCTGGAGAAAACACAGAAGTGATGTCAAGCCTCTGTAGGAATTGCTGGAAACTCTTTATGATTTTACCATAGAGCGATTTTCAGTGATTCTTCGGGAGGCATGATGTCACTTCTGGGTTTTCCCCGGAAGTACTACCATACTACCACCAACGACTGCTCTCCCATGTCCCCTTTGTCTCCCGCTAGCTTGGCCACCCTAAAGACAACAGTAGCGGAAGAGAGGCAACTTCCTCTAGGATGAGGTTCCAAATTTTGGGTGCCATGCCCAAGGAGACCTTTTCTCAGTTTGCTTAAACCTGATGCTGCCTTTCCTTTTAACTTTTCTGTACACGGGGATGGTTTGCAGCCGTGCATTTAAGCCTTTGCGATGCATATCGACGCGATCGTCTTTCACCGCCTTTCTCAGTAGCACAATTCATTTTTAAGCCATAAATTTAAGAAATTGGCGCAGCGATATCTGTGCCATTAACCGTTTCTGACAGATTCAGGCTGGCTGTTTTGAAACATCATCACAGTGTTCATGGCAACTCGCTCTGGGCACCCTTAAACACGTTCCTTGAGGAATGTGTTGATGTATGGAAGGTGTTCCCAACACCAGTCTCTGGAGCTGGTCCATCCCTGGCAGGATCTAGCTGCAGTAATCCATGCGCTAATGATCTTGTAATTATATTACCACAACAGGCTCTCCTTGGGGTAGCCTTTGAAGTGGTTTGGAAGTTTCAATTGGCTCTGAACACGGCTGCCCACTTGCTTGTTTGACGCCAGTTTTTGTCAAAAGATCTTGGTGATTTTAGAAGATCTGCATCGGTTACTAGTTGTTTCCTGGTCCAGCTTGCTTGCACTCCTGGCTGCAAACCTGTTTTGGTTTTGCCTTGACAACAATTGAATCTAATAGGAGCCCGACCTGCCTTGTGGGTTATCCTCGTTTTAATTTCGCGCACTTTCCCCCCCTGATCCACGTGTGTTAAGAGGATGAGTAGCTATGGAAAACTGTTCTTCATTTTTGTAGAGTGACACAGTACCTGGGGCCCCTTCTTGCTCCCTCTTTTCTGGCACATGTTCACCCATTGCCTTTCTCCTTTCATTTCCTTCCAGTTTGTCATATCGTCTGATGCTCACGACTATCTATAAGGCTGAAAAATCATCCGTAAGATGATGGCGATCTCAATAAATTGGCAGGGCAGCAAAAGACAAAGCATTATTAGCAATGTTTTTAGCCAGTTTGGTGTAGTGGTTATGAGCGTAGACTTCTAATCTGGCATGCAGGGTTTGATTCTGCACTCCCCCACATGCAGCCACCTGGGTGACCTTGGGCTCGCCACGGCACTAATAAAGCTATACTGACTGAGCAGTGATATCAGGGCTCTCTCAGCCTCACCCACCCCACAGGGTGTCTGTTGGGGGGCGAGGAAAAGGAAGGCGACTGTAAGCCGCTTTGAGACTCCGTCAGGTAAAGTGGCATATAAGAACCGACTCTTCTTCTTCCTTCTTCCTCTTCTTCTTCTTGTTTACCATAGAGTGCTCATTTCCAATGCTAATATCATTGTGAACCATGCTGAACCTGCCTGGGAGGAGGTCATGGTCAAGAAAACAAATAATAAATAAAAATCTTGGTGCTACCTACCAAGTGCCTGCTACCTATGGCTGAAACAGGTTCCCCTTTAGAAACCAAGCCCAGAGCCAGCGTAAGGATACCCAGTGGCAGCTGCCCAGGATTTCTGGTGGGGTCCAATGAAAACTGTCCACCATGCCCACCTTTCTCCCCTGCCACACGTCTGGTGTTCCGTCATGTAAGCCCAGTCACAGCACTGCCCAGTGTTGTCAGAGAGGGCATGGGGGCGGTCTGCTCTTACACCTGGGAAGCTGAAAGGACCATGTGACAGGCACTAGGGGTCTTGGGAAATTCAGGATTCCCAGGGCAGTTGGGTGTCAAGCATCCCCCCAAGTTTCAAAAAGTGTGAAACAAAGGTTCCAATTCTGTGAGCACCCAAAGAGTGTGCTCCCATCTGACCTACATTATTTCCAATGGTGAGACAAGAACAGAGAATTCCCCCCCCTCGCCATTGGAAATAATGGGGCTGCTGCTGCTGCTGCTGCTGCTGCTGCTGCTGCTGCTGCTGCTGCTGCTGCTGCTGCTGCTGCTGCTGCTGCTGCTGCTGCTGCTTCTTCTTCTTCTTCTTCTTCTTCTTCTTCTTCTTCTTCTTCTTCTTCTTCTTCTTCTTCTTCTTCTTCTTCTTCTTCTTCTTCTTCTTCTTCTTCTTCTTCTTATTATTATTATTATTATTATTATTATTATTATTATTATTATTATTATTATTATTATTTAATTTTTAGACCGCCCTTCTCCTCTTTGGGTGCCTGTAGAATTGGTCTACATGGGCCAATCTTTTTTAAAGTCGGGGATTCTCTTGAGGAGAGGCTCCCATAGCTACACTATAGATTTAATCCCCCACCTCACCCCAGACCATGGAATAGACAGGAAGGGGGCCATTTTGGTCCTTTTAAACTGTAAACCACCTGATGTCCCCATGGCCAAATCGTGGCCAAATCATGGCTTGGCAATTCAGCCAAGGCTGATTTGGGTGGTTTAACTTCACGGGAAGGTCCATTCAGATTGGATTAGTCCAAAAAGCGTTTGAACCAACATTGATTTGGGTACTATCCAAACCAAATCGCACAGGCCTAGTGACATGTATTAACAACCTGTGTTCAGTGCAGGCCAGCACAACCTTCTCTCAGTGGTCAAGAGACTGTTCAGTTGCAGGACCCAGTCAATCTCTGCCTCGTTGCTAACAGAATGAGCAAGCGTCTCCCCCTCCAGATCTACCGAAGACGTTTTCAGTGGAATAAGTGATCTGATCTCTACAACTAAAGCGCCCTGTTCCGGTGTCCCGCGTCTCAATCCGTTGTCCCCGTTTTGAAAAGACCGCTTCACCTGCCCGCCCGTAACCCGAGCGGGGCATTCCTGCACGCCCGTCTTCCCCAGAAATGGATTTAAGGGCTTCTTTGGAATATTAAACATGGAGGCAAACACAGGTGCATGACTTCTGGCTTCCATCTCATTTGCATAACGGCCGCCCGGCCATTGAAGTGGGGAACAGCTGAGCAGCCGAGCATGGAAAGATAAGAGCCTGGCGGTCAAGTGTGTTCAATCAGTGCTTTTGTCTGACAAGTGCTGCATTCATTCATTGTTGCTCACTGTGCCACCTGTTTGCTGAAGGGCACAGGTATGCTTTCTTGCCCTTCCCCCTGTGTGAGATACTTTATAGGGCTGCTTTTGCCAATGATCTTTTGTTAGTGCCTCAATAGCTAGGGGGGGGGGAAGTCCCCTCCCACCCCCTTTTTTTTTGCAGTTAACCCAGAGTTTGGGTTTGTAGCAGAAAACAATGTCTGAGAAACTTCTCCATGCCTGGGAGAGTTTGGTTGTGGTTTCATTGGGTGTTTTCATTACTTACAAGATGCTAGGTGCTGGAGAGAAATGAAAAAAGGAAAACTATTCTGGCCCGTAGGGTTATAATGGGGATCAAGGACCGGCAGTACTTAGGAGAGGAAATAAAATGAAACGGGGGGCCAGTCGTGAAATGCCCATGTGAAAACTTGTCTTTATGAAGTCATAGAGAAAGAATGTTAGTCAGGAGAGATAGGAGGGAGGGGTGCTCCAGGGGTAAGGGGACAGAGGGGTGGGGAGCGTACAAGCAGAGAAGGAAGAATAAAACCAGGGAATGATCGATAAATGACAGGCACAGGGTGGGAGTGGTCTCCCTAGCTGCCATTTTGGGGGGGGGAAATCATGCTACAATACAGGCCTTTGTGATACCAAGTTTAGGAAATCCAGTTGTTGGCAGATGTTTCTGAATGGATGTTCCCATTACCTGTGCAAAGGTGCTTGAGCTCTTCTGAAGTATCTCCTATGGCAGGGGTGGCCAGCTGTGGGTTTTTAGATGTCCATAGACTACAGTTCCCATGAGCCCCTGCATGGGAATTGTAATCTAGAGACATCTGGAGAGCCACAGTTTGGCCATCACTGCCCTATGCTGAGGAGGCAGAGGGAACTTGGAATCCACACTTTATTTTGGAAATCACCGATCTCTTTAAAAGCCAGTGAGAGTTTTTGAGCAAGAGTTGTAAAAGCAATGCCCTTGTTTCCATAACTTCTTTTAAAGTGTTCACTTTCAGAGTAAAAATCTCGAGGGATTTTGGGTTTGGGGGCGGAGCTGGCTAAATTATACAGTTGTTACTCTTCAGTAAGTGCTGTTTAGTCTCGATAAATATCTTCCCTTTGATGTGTTACTTTCCAAGACCTGTTATGTTATTAGGACGGTTGCCCTGCGTAGTAAAAACGGCAATACTAGTTGCTTTGTTTTTCCTTGAAATAGATTAATATTATGATTTGATCTGCACGTGTTTATTTTGAAAAGCGCCTCTGGTATGGGGCGATCCAAGGTTCATGTGCTTCTGTTACTTTTGATGTCTGTGCTCCTGAGATTTTGCTTTGGTATTCCTCCCAAGCTGCCTGTGAAAATATATTTATGATGACAAAAGTCCAAGCCTCCCCAGGTCACGTGACCTGCCCTCCTGGGTCTCCAAAAAGCAACTTTTAAAAGTAGAAAAATCTCCTGGTTTGGAATATGCCATAGATAGGGCGATTGTGTAGGTGACCCAGGGTGATTGTGTAGGTGACCCTATTTGCTCTGTGAATTTCTTTGGATACTAGGGACAAAGCCCGTTGCATTCAGGAATACAATGGGTGCTTGATTAAGTGGGGTGGGGGAACTCTGCAGATGACCTCTCCCTCCCCCCAGGACCTGGAAAGGCTGCAAGCTGGAGGCCCCTGTTCAGGGAACTCACTGGCAGTGCTCATGAAGCAGGATCTGCAGGATCTGCAGCCTCTGAGCCTCGGAGGGAAGTGGAAGGAGGAGGGGGGGTCAGGGGTGGGGGACGGAAGGCGATTGGCTGGCCGCTGGATAGACAGGCAAGCTGGTTGGAGGAGGAGGCACTCAGGGGTGGGACAGCCACCCTGAGTGGGTGTTAAGCGCTGAGTGACACTTAAACCTCCTCCTAGGCCTTACCAGAAATATTAAGTGGAACATTTTTCTTACCCTGCTTTGCTCAAAGGGGAACCTAGAGCAGCTTGCAGTGTTCTGCCCCACATTTTGGCCTCACAACAACAGCCTTGTGAGGTAGACTGGGCTGAGAGTGAGTGACTGGCCTGTGGTCACCAAGACCGCTTCCCTGAGAGGGTGGGGATGCAATCTCCCGAGGAAGCCAGTTCCACTGAGAAACTGCTCTAACTGTCAGGAACTTCTTCCGGATGTTTAGACGGAATTTCTTTTGAATTAATTTCATCCCATTCATTCTGGCCTGTCCCTCCGGGGCAAGAGAGAACATCTCTGCTCCATCCTCTACATGGCAGCCTTTTAAATACTTGGAGATGGTTATCAGATCCCCTCTCAGCCGTCTCCTCTCTAGGCTAAACAGACCAAACTCCCCCAACCATGACCCCTAGTGTTCCTTGGGGGACTACGACTCATATCCTTGGGGGTCTCCCATCCAAATACTAGCCTGGGTGAACCTTGTTTTACTTCCTAGATCTGACGGGATGGGGCTAACCTGGGCTATCTGTAATAATTCTCCTATATGACCAAAGTACGATAGCCTCAATTGAGTCATTTGAGCTTCTAAGGAGAGTTCAGCCCTTGGCTCTATAGCCTAGATCCCGCTTATTTGTATTTTTGGCAGCCCACGGTATCTGTTAACCTCTCCTTCAGTACGATATTTCACACTTTCCTGGACGTTGCACAGCTCTGTTTTCTCCCAACCAGCGGTCTAAACCAGGGGTGCCCAAACTGGGACTCTCCAGATGTCCGTGGACTACAATGACCATGAGCCCCGTCAGGGGCTCATGGTCATTGTAGTCCACGGGCATCTGGAGAGCCCCAGTTTGGGCGCCCCTGGTCTCAACCCTCATCACCGGGGAAAGGGGATGTTTCCCACCCAAACGGCCTGCTTCCCGATCAATCAACTCCTGCGAGTTAGGCGCTTTCCTCTCCCACCCAAAATTCAGGACGAGGTCCCCGCTTCGTGGGCTGCAAGATCTGTTCGTCGCATTAGGAAGCCCATTAAAAGACTCGCTTGGAAAAATAATAACAATCATCATAACGCCGACAGCTGCGTACGTGTGTGCTTTAATGAACTTAGCCCCGAGCTGCTAAAGTAACCTTTCTAAAGGAGGAAAAAAAGGAAAAAAGTTGTGAACGTTGGAGAAATGACAGCGCCACGCCGCTGGTAGCTTGCTGTTAACTGTTTGTAAGGCTGTTGCCAATATTATGTCAGGTGTGGGGGCTTTTTGCTTCTTCCCTCGTCAGCCAAAGCTGCAGTAACCATGGAGACGGTTTAAATAGAGCGCATAAGCAACCCAAATATTTTCCAAAAAAGAGAGAGAGAGAGAGAGAGAGTTTCACGCGTCACCTAGCCAGCGTCGGGATTTTTTTTTTTTTTTACCACTGCTTGTTCATTTTATTAAACAATAAAATATGGGGGGATTAAGGCGCTTGCAAAAAGTATTTCCTGTACATTAGATTATGTAAGGAGCAATCAAAAGTTTTACAGCCCCGTTCGCCCTTGAACTGGGGCCAACCATGTCAGAAATGGTAAGAGTTTAAAGCTTTCCTTTAAAAAGTCACTTCCTAATCCAATTAGTCATTGTAAAGAGTAGCTCTCTTTTAACGCCGGCCATGGACGGGATGGTGTTTGAAAGCTGAGATGCCGCCCTTCACGTGCAGAAATGCATCACGCCATGCGCACCAAATCCCTGGATTGCTTAATGTGGGCGTTTTGATATATTAAAAGGCCTTGGAGAGTCGGGGCATTCAGTCGGGTATCGTGAATTCAGCACCATGGTGACATATATATATTTCTATATCGCCCTCCCCTTGCAGCTCAGGGGCCGTTGTGGGAGGATGGAGTCAAGTACTACTTCATGGGAGATACAGATATTATAAACAGATATTACCTGGTGGAACGTGCTCCCGGAAGAGCCACGGGCCCTGCGGGAGCTTTCGGCGTTCCGCAGGGCCTGTAAGACGTAGCTCTTCCGCCAGGTCTGTGGTTGAGGCCGGCACGCTAAGGTAGATCTGAACTCCAGAAGCCTTCCCACTGTTGCTCCCCAAACATCCCTGCCCCAAACACAGACTTCCACGTATACCTTGTGACACACAGCCTTTGATGGACCTCGGCTCTATATGTTTATCCAGGCCATCTTTTTTTTGGGGGGGGGATCTTTTCTTCTCATGGGGAACCCCCCCATACAATAGATCAGGGGTAGTCAACTTGTGGTCTTCCAGATGTTCATGGACTACAATTCCCATGAGCCCCTTGCCAGCAAACGCTGGCAGGGGCTCATGGGAATTGTAGCCCATGAACATCTGGAGGACTACAGGTTTGACTATCCCTGCAATCGATAATCATATGCAAAAACTCATTTTTATCACTGTTAGTTAGCAAATAGGACTCCCCCCCCCCCGCCCCCGTGTCAACACCACTTTCTTAAAGAGAAAAGCGAGTGTGTTTCTGGTCGATGGAATCCGTGTAGCTCGACTGAGTAACTATATCGTAGACTCAGATGTGTGGTTGTCATGAAAGATGCCTTTTATATTAGCATGACTCCTACGCAGCCATCTGTCAGTAACCGTGAAAGAGGCCAAAACCACAGGTGTAGTAATTCTTAGAAAATGTTAGTCGTATATCGTTCTGAAGAAACCATCCATTGGCCCTGAGGACGTAAGCAATTAGCTACCAGGTTCTAATTTTCTGTTTCAAGCAACACCAAACAGGAGCTTTGGGGCACCTTGCCGTGCAATCCTAAGCGGAGACATGCCCTTTGAAGTCCACTGAACTCAACAGGTTTGGAAGGGAGGAACTCTGCATAGGATTGTAATGTTAAAAGAACTAACAGAAGCTTTTGTGGACTAGAGCAGGGGTAGTCAACCTGTGGTCTTCCAGATGTTCATGGACCACAATTTCCATGAGCCCCTGCCAGCAAACGCTGGCAGGAGCTCTTGGGAATTGTGGTCCATGAACATCTGGAGGACCACAGGTTGACTACCCCTAGACAGGAGTCCTCTTCGTCGGACAAATTTAGACACCAGTCCACAGAAATGTATGTTAGGGTAGGTCTCGGAAGGTGTCATGAACTCCGGTTAGGTTTAATTGTAATGGTTTCCCTTTAAGAAAAGAAAATGATTGAGTGCGTGGCCGTAGTTTCTTCTGTTCTGGATGATGCACGTTTCTAGATTTATTCCAAACTGGCTTTGGGAACAGAATGTAAGAGCAAAGAAGAATGGAAGCCATTCTGAGTTACCCCTGGATTATAAATGGAGTGAAATAAATAAATATTTGCGTTATCTGAGTAGATCAGGAGTGGCCAAACTGTGGCTCTCCAGATGCCCATGGACTACAATTCCCATGAGCTGATCTCAAAGAGTTGGGTTTTGTACCTTGCTTTTCATTGCCTGAAGGAGTCTCAAATCAACTTCCCTTCCTCTCCCTACAAAAGATACCCTGTGAGGGAGGTGGGGATGAGAGAGCTCTGACAGAACTGCTATATGAAAGCCTGACATTATCAGGGCTGGGATGAGCCCATCACCACACAGCTGGCTGCACATGGAGGCGTGTGGAATCAAACCCGGCTCGGCAGGTTAGATGACAGGAATAGGCTGCCTAAGGAGGTGGTGAGCTCCCCCTCACTGGCAGTCTTCAAGCAAAGGTTGGATACACACTTTTCTTGGATGCTTTAGGATGCTCTGGGCTGATCCTGCGTTGAGCAGGGGGTGGGACTAGATGGCCTGTATGGCCCCTTCCAACTCTAGGATTCTATGATTGTGAGCCACCCGTCTTAACCACGACACCCCGCTGGCTCTCTTAGCCCACATTGTTACCTGCCCTGAGCCATTAGGAAGGGCGGGATACAAAAATGAAGTTTATTATTATTATTGGTGGGACTGAAAACTGCTTTGAGTTGTGAGAAAATCCAGTAAATAAGCACTCAAAGCCACCTCTGTCATGAACTTGGTGCTGGCAGCTTAGATTCTCCTTGCCGCACAGTTTGGTCTGCTGATTATGAGAAGGACCCAGGATGAGATGATGCAGTTCTCACTCGGTCTTGTTATGAAATGGTCTCGATCCATCCCACCCCATGTCAAAGTGGTTTGTGCAAGATCAGTTCTCTGTGGATCCTTTCCCTTCAAATGGAAACACAATTAAAATTCTGCAGCAGACGGATGGAAGAAATGGGCAATAAGTGAGGGAAACAGCATGTCATGTTAGGGTTATGTATTTAAAAAGGTTCTATATAGAGGATGGAGCAGAGTTGTTCTCTCTTGCCCGAGAAGGGCGGACCAGAACCAATGGGATAAAATTAATGCAAAAGAAATTCCGCCTAAACCTCCAGAAGAAGTTCCAGACAGTCTGAGCAGTTTCTCAGTGGAACAGGCTTCCTCGGGAGGTGGTGGGTTCTCCATCTTTGGAAATTTTTTAAACAGAGGCTGGATCGTCATCTGAGGAGACTGATTCTGGGAAGGCTCAAGGGGTGGCAGGTGAGAGTGGATGAGCGATAGGGATGTGAGTGCCCTGCATAGTGCAGGGGGTTGGACTAGATGACCCAGGAGATCCCTTCCAACTCTATGATTCTATGTACCTTGCAGTAGTGTGCATGACTTGCTAGGTAATCATTAGGTCAGTTTTTAGGGTGTTTCCTCCCTCTTATCCTCTTCTCGATCCAGCCTCAGAAGGGCACCATGCCATGAATATCTAAGCAATGGAAGGATCAAGTGCTTACATACCAGTCAAAGAAAGTGTAACTTCTACCCTTTGTAGAGCACTTGCTCTGGCTTTCGGGAAAGGGAAATGACTTTTTTCTGCTATTTATTTTAACAGGACTTTGCAGGTCACTGAGTGTTAAATAAACTTGGTCAAGCAGGAGAAAGGCACAGCGGAGGCTAAAGGCATCTCTTCCGACTGCTTGCTTTCTTCTTTCTTTCTTTTTTTTTGCCTTCCTTTGACTAGTTGCCACTTTCCCTGTGAAAATAGAGACAGTGATCTAAATAGCCTGATCTCATCCGGTCTTGGAAGCCTAACAGGGTTGTTTAGTATTTGGATGGGAGACCTTCAAGCAACACAAGGACCACTACAGATAGGCAAGCAGTGGCAAACCACCCCTGAATGCCTGGTGCAGGGGTAGTCAACCTGTGGTCCTCCAGATGTCCATGGACTACAATTCCCATGAGCCCTTGCCAGCAAACGCTGGCAGGGACTCATGAGAATTGTAGTCCATGGACATCTGGAGGACCACAGGTTGACTACCCCTGCCTTACATCCTGACATGGTCACTGATCTGTTGTCTGCCACATCGGGTCAGGCTTCTGAATCCCAGTCTCATCTTGGATTGTTGTCAAATAGCTATAGGATAGTCACCAGCAAGGGCTAACCAAGACAGCAATACAAACTATAAATATTGATGACTGAAGCCACTAGTTGAAAGCTTGCTTTGGGGCTAAATGCCTTCTTCAAAGAATCTGAATCACAGAAGTACAGCATGAAAACCCACTCATAAAGTGCATTTAGTTCAAAGTGCTATCTTTGAAAACACGCACATAGTGTTGGCTGTCACCGAAACAGACCAGAGCTGATACTGGGCTGCAAAGACTCAAAACTGACTCTCAAATGTAATTATTAAGGACAAGGAAAGAAGAAGAGTTGGTTCTTATATGCCGCTTTTCCCTACCCGAAGGAGGCTCAAAGCGGCTTACACTCGCCTTCCCTTCCTC
Organism: Paroedura picta; assembly: GCF_049243985.1. Lineage (NCBI taxonomy): Eukaryota > Metazoa > Chordata > Lepidosauria > Squamata > Gekkonidae > Paroedura > Paroedura picta. The sequence continues at coordinate 79,944,526 of NC_135378.1, read as the reverse complement.
CCCCCACAACAGACACCCTGTGGGGTGGGTGAGGCTGAGAGAGCCCTGATATCACTGCTCGGTCAGAACAGCTTTATCAGTGCTGTGGGGAGCCCAAGATCACCCAGCTGGTTGCATGTGGGGGAGCACAGAATCGAACCCGGCGTGCCAGATTAGAAGTCCGCACTCCTAACCACTACACCAAACTGGAGCTCACCAAAAATGAGCTCCTGGTCTTATTAAGTAAGCCAAGTAACACCCCCCCCCCCCCAACTTACCAAGGTGGCCCAACTTGGGCTGCTGATAACATAACTACTTTCTGGTTGGTACCTTTTGTAACACACTTTGTTAATTTAAAGCTAATGCAGCCCAGGTGGTGGCTGGAGCCCTCCTCTGATTTTTAGGCAACTGCAATCAGTTCACCTGGAGAAAACTGGCCACTTCAGAAGGTAGATGTGAGGCCTTCTCCTTAAGACTCCTCAAGTGATGTGGTGGAGAGATGGTCCCATCTTGCAGGTGTTACTAATTGGCCTCTGCAGCCTGCAGGCCTCTTACCTTCAAGGCCAGAGTGTGGATTAGGTTAATTAGCCCTACTTGTGAGTCATGGTGGGAGGGGGAAGTGCCAGGAGTAGAGGATTCTAGCCCAGTGTGTTCTGATTGGTTCATTGTTATCACCTGACCCAGGTGGGCCAAAAACTATAACTGGCCTAAGAATTTGGAATCAAAGTAGTCTGCTAGGATTTGGATGGGACAAATGGATTACCTACTTGCAAATGGGTTCTGCTGAAGAGAACATTTAGCCTAAGGTCTGAGGCTGCTTGAATGTAAGGGTGTGCTGTCTAATGGAACTTGTCATTGTATTAGATAGTTAAGCTAGCAGTTCTTGTATTCTGCACCTGCTTGCTCTTAGAGACTTATGTTGCTTATTAATAAATGGATATTCTTTAACTAAACTTTATAAGGTAAAGGTATCCCCTGTGCAAGTACTGGGTCATGTCTGACCCTTGGGGTGACTCCCTCCAGCGTTTTCTTGGCAGACTCAATACGGGGTGGTTTGCCAGTGCCTTCCCCAGTCATTACTGCTTTACCTCCCAGCAAGCAAGCTGGGTGCTCATTTTACCGACCTCGGAAGGATGGAAGGCTGAGTCAACCTTGAGCTGGCTGTTGGGATCGAACTCCCAGCGTTATGGTCAGAGTTTCAGACTGCATGTCTGCTGCCTTACCACTCTGCGTCACAAGAGGCTCTAAACTTTATATATATATGTGTGTGTGTGTATATGTATATATTTACAAAGGTCTATTTTGTATTTTCTGGGAACCCCTGGGGTTCAGTTTGAAATACCTTGACACTGGACATATGGTATTATACTCACTGAAATCCCTTCCTTCACCACATTGCACCCTCCCCAGGCTCCACCTCCCAAATCTCTAGGTATTTTTCAACCTGGATCTGGCTATCGTATTCTAATTGTATTTTCAGGAAAGAGAAACACAGTTTGTTGTTTTGTTTATTTTAAATATTAACTGCATTGCGTTGTGGACAAGGAGATCTTCAGTTTCTTAGCTATAGATGAGTAGGGAAGAGTGCGAGGTCTTTTAAGTCTTCATCCAATAGACTCTTTGTTACATTTGAATGCAGTCCATATCAGAAGCCAGAGTTAAGTTAAGTTTGGAAGTGTTTTAAGCAATTTCTAGTAATCTGTGGTCACTTTGGGGGCACCATTTTGCTTTGGAATGTTTTCTAGATTCTGTATCCTCTGTTCCTTGGCTGATCAAGAATGCATCTGACCCTTCCGGCCTTTGCTCTTTCATGTGTGAAGTTAATCTAAGCTGGGAAGAAAGCAGAAAGACCTGGGAAAACATGTTTCATTCTGTCTCCCTTGCTAGAACTTTATCCAGTGCGGGAAAAGAACTGAAAGACAACTTTCTGAAGGCCTTGGCAGAGAGGGAAGAATCCAATCGGAACGGGAAAATGGCGGTGAGTAGATTCGAAATGACGGTTCTGTCGAGCAGTGGGAGAGTGAAGTGAATCTGAATCCATGTATAAATTGCCCTCGGGTTCTTTACTGGCTCTAGTTAGACATTGGAAAAGTTACTGCCTCTTAGAGTAGCTGCCCATTTTTTGCTGCAGGGAAAGAAAAATGGTCATGACAGTCACGGCCCTGCCATCTTCCTTAGGTTACTGGAAGCTCAGATGCACAGCTGCATGCGGGCTCCGTGCCAGGCATGAGGGCAGCCGCCAAAGCTTTGTTGCTGACCAGCAATCTGCTTGGGAAGGCTCATTGGTGTGCTAAAGGAAATGGCAGGGTTGGGGATCCGGGACTTCCAGCGGGCAGGGCAGCCGCAAGCATAATGATGGGTTGACTCGGTTTCCGGAATTGTTGGTGAGATGACAAAACCACCTTCCCTCTTCTCTTGGAGCACAGAGGGAGAGGGCTCGCGTGATTCCAGCGCTCAATCAGTGTGGGTCAAATTCTGGGGGGGGGGGGGGTCAATACCTGAGCACACCTTTTAGCCCAAGAGATGGAAGGAACGAAGGATTTGCATGTGGGTTCCGTGTGCACTCTCAGATCACGTGACAGTGACTTTCCAGCTAGTCCTATTATTATTACTGTAAATGTTTTAGAAGAGGGATATGGCTAATTTTTTTTATTGTCGGGGACCAGAAGGTTAGGAGTGGATTATGTTATTTTATCTGCTCTACTTGTCATCACAGGGCTAAAGTAGAAATTTCGCCTGTTGTCTCAAGATTAAAGTTCCGGTCAGAGTGGGGGCATGCATAGTTTGGAGAAGGGGAGGAGAGTAAGGGTGAAATGATACCTGAGTTTAATTATGTAGTTACGTCAAAGGTAGACGTGTTGGAGAGGAGGATGACTTGTTTACTGCAGCTTTCAAGACGAGAGCTAGAAGCAGTGATTTCAAGTTCTGGGAAAGGAAATTCTGTTTAAATATTAGAAAACGTTTTCTGATGGTGAGGACTGCTCGTAGATGTTGTTTGCTGCCCGGCATGGTGGTGGAGTCTCCTTCCTTGGAAGCTTGCAAGAGCTGATTGGATGAGCACCTTTCAGGAGTGTATGTTTTTTTTAGAAGTCCCGGAGAAGGTGTATATGGGGGGGGGGGGGCTGGCCTGGATGGCCCTTTGTGGGCTCTTCCCAGCTGCGTGAGTCTGCTAATCTTGACATTCCAATGAAAATAGTTGCTCAAGAGAACTTTTGTTGCTGGGATTTGTGAATGACCACGGCTTGTTGAATGAAGTACTAAGACATGGGTTAACATTAAGGAATAGCCTTGCATAGTTTTGGGTTACCAGTTTGTGCATCGCTTACAGTATCGGCCCCCAACCTTTTAAAGGCCGGGGACCGCCTACAGGGGTGGAGGGAGAGGGTGGCCTGGGCACCACGCGTGCTCCTCCATGTGCAGCCGACTGGGTGACCTTGAACTAGTCACAGTCCTGTTAGAACTGTTCTTGCAGAGCAGTTCTGTTAGGGCTCTCCCAGCCCCACCTCCCTCGCAGGGTGTCTGTTGCGGGGAGAGGACGAGAAGGCAATTCTGTAAGCTCCTCTGAGAATCTTTCAGGTAGGGAAAAGCGGAGTATAAAAACTAGCCCTCCTCCTTCTTTGCATTGTAAATCAGAATAAGCCGTTCAATGAGAGAAGAATTAGGAGTGGGATTACCAAAATCTGGAATCAAACAGTAAATAAAAGATATGTTAAGAATGCCCGCCCCCCTCCAAAAGAATTACATTGATAACAAGGCAGTGAGAGCAAGCTAATACATATTAATAATACAAATTACCCAGAAGAGCTGAGGGCCCTGCAGGAACTTCCGGCATTCTGCAGGGCTTGTAAGACAGCTCTTCTGCCAGGTCTACAGTTGAGGCCAGGGCATGGAAGAATAGATGGGCCCTCTAGAAGAGTACCACTGGGCCAGATCATCACTGCTGGTGGACCGTAATTACCCTATGGCACCCCAGGAATCAGCCTATCGTGGCTGTGAGGGTGGTGATATAGGTTTTTTGCCACCGGTGTACATAATTTTAGTGGGGATATCATAATTTTTAATGGGGTGTTATACTTCTTTTATGTGTGGGGTTTTATTGTGTAACCTGCCGCGAGACGGCTTGCGAAGAGCGGTGTGAAACAAATCCCATAATAATATTGCAAACAGGTAATACATAATATACACAGTAGTGTAACCCACAATCCTCTTCCTTTGTTAAATCACCTTCTCAAACCATGACTTAAGATGCCTTTATTAAAATGCAGGTGGCAGGATTCCTGCTTGAATGCTCCAAAAAATGGGGGGGGGGGGAGATCCGTGTGTTTGTATACAGCTAACGTGTCAAGGAAGAGCATTTCTTCTTACCTTCCTCCTGATGTATCTTTGCTTCATTTACAGTTCACGTAAGAATATTAAAACACTCTGATAACCATCTTCAAGTATTTAAAAGGGTGCCATATAGAGGATGGATCAGAATTGTTTTCTCTTGCCCTGGAGGGACAGACCAGAACCAATGGGATGAAATTAATTCAAAAGAAATTCCATCTCAACATCAGGAAGAAGTTACTGATATTTAGAGCGGTTTTTCAGTGGAACAGGCTTCCTCGGGAGGTGGTGGGTTCTCCATTGGTGGAGATTTTTTAAACAGAGGCTAGAGAGCCATCTGACTGAGAGGCTGATTTTGTGAAGGTTTAAGGGGGTGGCAGGTGACAGTGGAGGAGCGAGAGGGTTGTGAGTGTCGTGCATGGTGCAGGGGGTTGGACTAGATGACCCAGGAGGTCCCTTCCAACTCTATGATTCTAGGATTCTAATTCACCGCCCACTGCCTGAATCTTAAAAGCAGTTCCCTCCAGAAGACGTGTTGTTGCCTGACTGTTAAATGTATAACCTGGCCTTGAATAATTGACAGAATGATTTCAAGGGAACCTTCTCCATGTCACGGAGAAGTTATGATTGATTCCCCAGTTTCTATTTCTGGACTCGGTATCTTGAAATGGCGGCTGCGTTGTCCAAAGATCGTCTTGATTTATTACCGAACCACTGAATTCTCTGCTACAACACCGTTACAAGATCTCCTCGTCCAGTTGTTTGGAGTGGCAGGAGTCCTTAAACCTAGTCCAAAAAATCCTCATCCAGCTTTCCTACGGGCAGCCTTTCCCACCATACAACTGTTCTTACAATTAGGAAATTTTATCTCCTAGCCAGCTTAGCTGGGGTTGTTTGAAAGAAAGGGAACTAAAAGTTGTTTTTTTTAACATAAAGCTTCCGATGAATTAACGATGACATTGGTTTTCTAAATTGAGGGGGAGAACAGCAATTTGTTTCTCATTGTTTTATTTATTTATTATATTTTGATATTTTGATTTGTTGACTGCCACTCCTGGACCGAAGAGCCTCTTGCGGCGCAGGGTGGTAAGGAAGCTGACATGCAGTCTGAAGCTCTGCCCATGAGGCTGGGAGTTCGATCCCAGCAGCCGGCTCAAGGTTGACTCAGCCTTCCATCCTTCCGAGGTCGGTAAAATGCGGACCCAGCTTGCTGGGGGGTAAAATGGTAATGACTGGGGAAGGGAATGGCAAACCTTTACCTTTACTTTTTTTACTCCTGGACCATGCTGGCTCATGGCAGTTTACAAAACACAATAAAACAATAATAAAACGCATTTTCCCAGTCAAAACCCTCCCCGATTTCTCCAACCGGTGCCAGTGTGTACCTCCCACCTACCTCTGGAGGTTTCCCAAGATGGATGGTGCATAAAAGGTAAAGGTATCCCCTGTGCAAGCACCGAGTCATGTCTGACCCTTGGGGTGACGCCCTCTAGCGTTTTCATGGCAGACTCAATACGGGGTGGTTTGCCAGTGCCTTCCCCAGTCATTACCGTTTACCCCCCAGCAAGCTGGGTACTCATTTTACCGACCTTGGAAGGATGGAAGGCTGAGTCAACCTTGAGCCGGCTGCTGGGATCGAACTCCCAGCCTCATGGGCAGAGCTTTCAGATTGCATGTCTGCTGCCTTACCACTCTGCGCCACAAGAGGCTCTTACTGAACGGTGCATATAAGGCCATAAAGGCAATCGCTGCAGTAACATCTTTTCTTTTCGGCTGCATCTATAAATGCCGCCAACATTTTTATTCTTAAAAAATGTCTTTAGAACATTATTCTAAAAATGTTCCCGCTAAGAGATGAAACGGCAGAACGTCAAGATAAGTCTGATCTCAAGCAGTTGTGACCACAGTTCCTCAAAACGATAGAGCAGAATTTCAGTGGCGTGTGTCTGTGCAGACAAACTTCAGGATTTACTTAACCTTGAAAACCTGCAATGAAAAAAAAAACCCACCCCAAGCCACTGACTAGAGGAAATTAATATTTTCGAAAGCAGGAGATGCCTTTGAAGTGGCGGACACTCTTCGGTGCTAGAAAAATCACGTCGCTTCACAAGGAAAATTATAAGTTAAAAGCAACAATAAAATCCTCATAATTTGAGGGCAAACCGTAATAACGGAGAGGCAGAAATGCTACACTGTGTTTCACAGTTAACCTCTTCAGCTGGTAGGCTAGTAATGCAACAGGCTTTTGAAGAAGAAGAGTCGGTTTTTATACCCCACTTTTCCCTGCCCAAAGGAATCTCATAGTGGCTTACAGTCGCCTTCCCTTTCCTCTCCCCACCACAGGCACCCTGTGAGGGAGGTGACTGCTCTGAGAACAGCTCTGAGAGAACTGTGACTGGCCAGAGGTCCCCCAGCCGGCTCACCGGATTATAAACCTGCACTCTTAACCACTACACCACGCTGACTCTTTGCTTTGCATTCAGTTTAAATGATGGTAGTTTCAGAAGGGTCGCCGTGTTGATCTGCAGTGGAAGAGCTGAACTCGAATCCAGGAGCACCGTACTGACCAACAAGATTTTGCCAGCTTCTCGCCCAGAGTCATTTCGCGTCGTCATTTGTCAGGTATCAATATGGTATCGATACCCACCTGTCGGCGCCTGCTATCGCCGTATCGGCATCTGTGAATCGTGGGTCATCTAGTCCAACCTCCTGCAGCATGCATGAAACTCTCAACTACTTGCCTGCCAACAATGATGCCCATTCCATGCCCACAATGATCTCCCCCCCCCCCAAAAAAAAACAACAACCCAGGATCCTTGGCCTGGAGGGAAGGGGATCCTGTTAACTGATTTGATTGTGACTGTCTCTGCTGAGAATCACTCTTTGTTTTGTGCCAGTTTTTGCTTGTGGAGAACGGTGGGAAAAGAATGCTTGGGTGTCATTGGTGCGACTGCCCTTGGGTCAGCCTGGCAAGAATGAGGCCATGCGCACCAGTGCGCAGAACTAGCGTTGTGCCTTTTCCCTTGGGAACAGGGGAATTCCCTCCTTTTAGTTAAGGTGTTTCCCTGTGTTGGGGAGGGGGTTAGAGCATTTGGGGCTATATTGATCAGTGCATTGCCTATCAATTCAGTTTCAACAAGAATAAGCACAAGCTTCATATTGCTACCTCAATAAACTGCATTTGCTGCTAACAGCAAGTGCGCTCATTGGGAAAATCATCGGGGATCTGTCAGATCTCTTGCTACTAACCTAAGCGGATCTGCTTCTGATATTGTGCCTAAGTGGGCTGTCACATCCTCACAGCCATCCTTAGGCAAGCGCAAATTAGGTCTCCATCGGATCCCTCCGAAACACCCTGTAAATCTTGCCGGCGCTGCAGCCAAACGCGAAACCACGCGGCCGCATGGCTAAATTCCCTTGAGACGGCGCGTGTAATTTCATCGGTTTCTTCCATGCTCATTCATCAGGGCGAAGCTTTCAGCCGCTTCTACAGCCGTGGTCTTTCAAGCCGGGGTGAAATTGCACCTGCCAGTAAAATGTGTGCTTGGTACTCCATCATTCTGTCGTTTGACAAAAGCAAGTATGAAAAGAGACATCCCTCCACAAAGACCAAGGATCGCAAGCTTTTCCTTGCAAGTTAGCCTGACAGCTGCTGCCTTTGTCCCTTCTTGGCATGAACACAAAAGGGTCTTCCTTTCCTTTTTAAAGCCATGTAAAATGGGAGCGCAAGCGTTTACAATTAGCTTTAGGACAGTCTTTTGCTCCTTCTGCATGCGCTCGCGTCCCAACGCACCCTCTCAGAAGCATTCTAGGGGGAAGTGAAAGAGGAGGCAAGTCACTTCATTTCATTTCAACGGGTTTCACTGCCGCAGAATGTAGTGGCAGCTGCAAGCATAGGCAGCTTCAGAAATGGTTAGATGAATGTATGGAGCAGAGATCTATCTGTGGCTGTTTGCCTCAAGGTTTCACTGGAACACTCTGTCTGGGACTGTGGTGCTCTGTGTTTTTAGTGCATGGGGGGGGCCACAGTGGGAGGGCTTCTGGAGTTCTGGCCCTGCAGGTGACCCTCCTGATGACTCCTGGAGTTTGGCCACTGCATGACAGAGAGTGCTGGACTAGATGGACCATTGGCCAGATCAAACATGGCTTCATAGAATCATAGAAGAATCATAGAGTTGGAAGGGGCCATACAGGCCATCTACGCAGGATCAGCCCTAAGCATCCTAAAGCTTCACTTATGTTCTTAGTGATGCTCTGTATTCTTGGTGCTTGGGGGGCCACAGTGGGAGGGCTTCTGGAGTTCTGGCCCTGCTGGTGGCCCTCCTGATAGCTCCTAGGGTTTGGCCACCATGTGACACAGAGTGTTGGACTGGATGGGCCACTGGCCTGATCCAACATGGCTTCTCTTATGTTCTTAGTGATGCTCTGTATTCTTGGTGCTTGGGGGGGCCACAGTGGGAGGGCTTCTGGAGTTCTGGACCTGCAGGTGACCCTCCTGGTGGCACGTGGGTCTTGGCTACTGTGTGACATTGAGTGCTGGACTGCTGGCACCGTTGCCTGATCCAACATGGCTTCTCTTATGTTCTTATGAGAGGATTGGATAAACTGTGCTGAGCATGGCAGGATATGAATGTAATTAATGAATAAAATAAACATATGGAGCAGAGGGTCCCATTGGTGGCTATTAGCCAGAAGGTATAGATGGAATACTCTGTCTGGGGCAGTGATGCTCTGGTCAGCCTTCAGAACGTCAGGCTGATTCCAGCTTAGCAGGTCAGACGTGGCTCAGTCCTGAAACACAATGAGGATAACTGGGGCTATCTGAGTGTGCTTGGCTTGGCTTACCTCCGCTCAGCACGTGGAGACTGTGATTTTTGCCTCAGCCATTTGTCCAATTTTGAACAAAACTACCGATTCTCCAGCAGATGGCAGGCACACTTTTTAGGGAGGGAGCTCTTTCAAAGACCATCGCTCCCGGGGCAATCTTGTTGGAGATGCACTTGCTCAGAGTCCACCAGCATCCTTCCCTTCCCTTAAGGGAAGTGTCTGGTGTAAGCCCCCTCAATGGCTGTTGAAGTGAAAGGAGGGGAGGGAAAGCACCTGCCCATTTTCATAAGGTCGGGGGGGGGAATAGACTACATTTGTCATGTCATATATTGGGGGAGGTTCAAATGGGAATTGTAGGTTTTTTAAAAAGGTCTCATAGTTGCATCAGAAGCGTTTCCACGTTGCTGCTTAAATTTGCAAGCAAGAAGCCATGATTGTTCAGCGAACTGGGCTGAAAATCAGGAACAAGGGCTTCCCATTTAGGGGTTGGAAAGATCCCTGTGGCGTAACCTTAAACAGATTGCTCTCTTCCTTTTGACTGTGACCCCCTTACTGTCCTGGAATGCATTTTACTTACATTACATGTATAATATAAGAAGTCAGAGGAGTAGATGGAGCTATTGATGGTTTAATTCTTCTGCAGGAAACTGTGCTGTCAACACTCTTTCGTATTTTGTTTTTCTCCCTCTTTTATTTTACTTCCCCCCCTGTTTATTCTAGGATTTTTGTTTCCCTCTGTTTTATTAATGAAAATCCTTAATAAAAACGTATATAGGAGAAAAAAGGAATGTATTTTACTTGATGGTTGATATCAGGCGAGGCATTCCTGCAGCCTCATGTAAGCCTCTAAGTGCCTTGGGCCCACCACCTTGGCTGTTTTGACCACACTTCAAACTCGTTCTGCACACATTGGATAAGGTAATTTCGAGGCACTTTAGAAACAGATTTCCCTATTTCGCAAAGCCACAAAAGCACACTGAAAGCGCATTATCCAGTGCGTGCAGAATAGAGAGCCAAAACAAACGAATCTCAAAAGAAGCATTCTTATTTTTCTACCTGTGGCAAAGGTTGCTAATGTCTGATGCGCCAGGCTCTTGTAGAATTGCTTGCATTCTTATCAGCCTTGTATGCAAAACTAGACGCAAAACTTGAGCCTTATGCCGATCTTGTCCTGAAACTCTGCCTTGATCTTTCAGTCCAGTCCCTTGCTGCCATCTTAGGTACCTTTGGGAAGCCTAATGAAGCATATCAGCAAGGACTGGGGGCTTAGGTCTCTTGAGTCAGGAAGTGAGACGGTGACCAGGTGCCATTCAGGTAGGAGGGCCCTGCTACAGGTGCATTTATCACAGGCATGTTTAGTGGGGATCCAGACAATGTTCTTTCAGGCAGCTGCTCCTAAATTGTGGAACATCCTCCCCCAGCAGTTGCACGTTGCCCCCTCCCTCTGCATTTCGCAGGTCTCTTATGCCAGCTAGAAACCCTAAAGTACTTTCAGTGAAGTTGATGTGATCTCTGGGTTTTCTGGTTAATTATGTGCTTTTATAATTATGATTATTGCTAGAATATATTTTCCTGTTTGGCTTTGGTAAACCACCTTGAGTTCATGTAAAGAGTTTGGGATACATGCCTTGGTTATGCAAGCCCACTTTCTGTGGAAGGGACCACAGAGGCCATCTAGTCCAACCCCCTGCTCAAGGCAGGATCAGCCTCAAGCATCCAGGATAAGTCGCTGTACAGACGTTGCTTGAAGACTACTAGCAAGGGGGAGTTCATCACCTTCTTCGGCACCAGTTGTGTTTGATCTATATATGGCTTAAAATGAAGACCTAAAATGGATTTTTTAAAAAGAAGGCTTGATTTGAGACTGAAAGAACCAAGGCCTTTGCTTGGGGAAACCAAAAGGGTTGCTGTAATGGTAAAGGTATCCCCTGTGCAAGCACCAAGTCATGTCTGACCCTTGGGGTGACGCTCTCCAGTGTTTTCATGGCAGACTCAATACGGGGTGGTTTGCCAGTGCCTTCCCCAGTCATTACTGTGTTTACCCTCCAGCAGCAAGCTGGGTACTCATTTGACCGACCTCGGAAGGATGGAAGGCTGAGTCAACCTTGAGCCGGCTGCTGGGATCGAACTCCCAGCCTCATGGGCAGAGCTTTCAGACGGCTGCCTTACCACTCTGCGCCACAAGAGGCTCTTAAAAGGGTTGCTGCAGCCGCACAAAGAAAGGTGGGCTTCTTGCCAACTCGTGGCGGCAAAGTTCCCTCTCCCTGAATTGGAGTGGGGGCATCTCTGTTACTGTTTTGCTTCCCCTCCTCCCCGTTGCTTTCTGTGTTCATCTCTCATTAGGGCATCATCGAAACGCGCTCTGCAGAGACAGGAGCACGGAACCGCAAGATGTGGAGAGAAACCTGTCTATTTCCACGCAAAAGAAAATGCCTTAATAGGAACACGTTTTTGGCCTCGGTCCTTTTGGCAGGGCACTGAAGCGCATCAGCGAAGGGCTGATGAGATTTTAATCGGGTACCTCAGCCATTGCCTGTTTCTGAGTTCAGGGAGATCCCTTCCCTGTTCTTGCTTTTTAAATTTGCTTTCTAAGCACCCAACCGGCAGCATGGCCCTGCTTGAAGCGCTATAGATCTTCCTTGTCATCGAGAGAGTTTAAGGCAGGGGTAGTCAAACTACACCCCTCCCAGATGTCCATGGACTACAATTCCCATGAGCCCCTGCCAGCAAACGCTAGTATGGCTGTAAAAGTCGGACCCTAAGGAAGGCCGAGCATCAAAGAATTGAGGCTTTTGAACTCTGGTGCTGGAGATGAGTCTTGCGAGTCCCTTGGACTGCAAGGCGAACAGACTGGTCAGTCCTAGAGGAGATCAGCCCTGACTGCTCCTTAGAAGGCCAGATCCTGAAGATGAAACTCAAATACTTTGGCCACCTCATGAGAAGGAAGGACTCCCTGGAGAAGAGCCTAATGCTGGGAACGATCGAGGGCAAAAGAAGAAGGGGACGACAGAGAATGAGGTGGCTGGATGGAGTCACTGAAGCAGTTGGTGTAAACTTAAATGGTCTCTGGGGAATGGTAGAGGACAGGAAGGCCTGCAGGATCATTGTCCATGGGGTCGCGATGGGTAGGACACGACTTCGCACCTAACAACAATATCCCAAAAAAAAGTGATGGGAAGAAAACCTAAGAAGCTGGTCCAGGCACATGTGTTCTCAGAGTGTCACAGGCAACAGAGATCAGTTCCCTGAGACGAGCTACCCAAAAGAATTCACGAGAACTGCAGACATCTTGGGAATTCATATTGTTGCTGAATTGTCCTTCAAGCATCTTCATTCCCAATGTTGTTGCTCCGTGTGGGAAAAGGCATACGAGTCCCTGCTTCCAGCTGTGAAGACACAGGCTTAATTCGGCTGTTGTAGTAGGGCCCACGGACCCACACAGCGTGCCCTGGGAGCAAGGAGGCCAAATTTCAGGACTGGGGGAGAAAGAAGGCCGATGGTGAAGTTCTGTGCAAACATAGAATCAAACATAGAGGGGGCCAGGCCCTCGAATCCAGCCCCCTGCCCAAGGGAGGATCAGCCTCAAGCATCCAGGAGAAGTCTCTGTCCAGCTGCTCCTTGAAGACCACCAGTGAGGGGGAGCTCCCCACCTCCTTAGGCAGCCCAGTCCACCACTACAATCTGGTCCCCTTTTCTTCAACGGACTTTGAAGTAATTCTGCAGAAGATTGTACCGTGAATCACTCTGATTTCTTCCAATTTTGATGAACATGTTTTACAACATAATTAACGCAACTGTTAATTTGCCCTATTGGAATTCCTGACTGAGAAACTACAGACTTGTTTCTTAGAGGTGTCAAAACAGGACAAGTCTACATTTCGTCTATCCTACATGTAACTTCTCCCCCTTTCCTAGTTTAAGGAGAAAAGAAGGGTTCTTATTTTTTTTTTTATGTTTAGTGCTGCATAGTTTGTTTCTTTCTCAACCAGGGTTTCGTGAAACCCTGGGGTTTCTTGACAGCCCTGGTAGGGTTTCCTTAACGGGAGGGAGTTAATTAATATCTTAATATTTTTTTTTATTTGTTTAACATTTATCAGATGATTTGTCCATATACAGTCATGTCAACCGGTCACACACCCCCAATGGCCATTGATGGGCCTGGAGGGGGTGGGAAGGGGAGGGCCCCAGGTGGGCATGTGCACAGCTCTGCTTCCCCACCCTATTCTGCACCATCTGGGGTTTCTTGAAGCCTGGAGAATGTTTCAGGGGTTTCTCGACAGTAAGAAAAAAAAAAACCAGTTGAGAAAGGCCGCTGTCCGTGTTTAGCTGGAAATGAATCCTGTTTTGTTCCGTGGGGCTGACTCCCAAGTCGGTGTGCCTGCGATTGCAATCTAGAGGTAAACGAAGAAGGGGAGAAACAACCTTGTCAGGAACCTGTAATGGATACAATATATAATGTACCCTAAGAGGGGGGCCTTGATAGACAAGCGCCTTCTCTCCAGCAGAACTCCCTCGCTTTGCAGAGCCCGGCCTGTCAATGTCTGGGCATTTCCTTGACAGAAGGTTCTGTGCCACACAATGCCTGGGCTTGTCTCTGGGCATTGGCGGGACCTCGTTCAGCCGAGGTCGTCATAAGGTGGTCAGTCATGCAGCCCGGAGATCAGATTTAAAGTTGCCATGAAAGATGAATTCCCAGCGCTATTCCCTTTCACCTTTCTGTAAGAGATTTCTTCCCCTGCGCTCCAGCCCGGGCCCTCATTATGGGCCTTGACAGGTTAGGAAGTGGCATGACGAATCAGGCGGCGGCCTTGGGAAAAACGAAGCCCCAAGAAACCCAGGGAATGAATCAGCGGGTGGCAAGAACGAGATCTGTGCTCCTCCGACGCCGTGTGCGTTTTGAAGGGTATCCTCACGGTTTTCCAGCGAATAATATTTACCTGGGCATAAAAAGGTAAAGGTAAAAGTATCCCCTGTGCAAGCACCGAGTCATGTCTGACCCTTGGGGTGACGCCCTCTAGCGTTTTCATGGCAGACTCAATACGGGGTGGTTTGCCAGTGCCTTCCCCAGTCATTACCGTTTACCCCCCAGCAAGCTGGGTCCTCATTTTACCGACCTCGGAAGGATGGAAGGCTGAGTTGACCTTGAGCCGGCTGCTGGGATTGAACTCCCAGCCTCATGGGCAAAGTTTTCAGACGGCTGCCTTACCACTCTGCGCCACAAGAGGCATATTTTACAACTATTGTTGATCCTGCACCCTTTTCAGCTGGACTACAGCATAACACACACACACACACCAAATGGTGCTGACCTAGCACTAGTCTCCTGAAATCTCCTCCCTTGAATTGCCCTGAGCCTCAGGGGAGGGCAATATATAAATTGAATGAATGAATGAATGAATGAATGAATGAATGAATGAATGAATGAATGAATGAATGAATGAATGAATATACTAAACAAACCCTACTCTTTGTGGCTGGTGAAGACTTCAGCCCAAGAAGTTTGTCAAAATGGGGAACTTCATCTTGCCAAACCGCAGCGCTGATGCCCAGTTCAAAAAGTGAAGCTGATCCATGCGCATCTGTTCGGCATTTGTGCGGAAGCCCTCGACCCAAACACTCCGTCAACCTGCGCAAGGTTCGTGAAATAACAAAGGAAAAGAGTCTGCTACGGACTCTACCACTGTGAATGTAGTCAGATTGGAAATTCCTTTGACTGCGGTTTGAGTCCATGGTGACTATTCCTGGGGGCTCCTCAGCCTTTAGTTTAAATTGGTGACTTGTAACTTCCTACAATCTCATATCACACTTAAAATTATGGGTCTGTCTTGTAGCGTTCTTGGTTTTTGTTTTGAAAAACGCATGAAGATGAGCTGGAGCAAGCAAACTCAAGCAAATATGTTTGGGATTTGCTTAAATGTTGGACCTGTGTAGCCGCGCTGTGGCCGCATGTCACACGCAAAGGGAAACTGTTTTTGGCGCCAATGCCATGTAAAAGATGGTAGATCACTTCATGGGTAGCGCTGACCTTCTCTTTGCAAAGTATAAGAAATGAACAGACACCGTAATTCCATAGATCTCAGGGTGTGTGGATTGAAGGTGCAAAATACAGCATGTTGAAGTGAGAGCTGTCTTCATCCAATTAGTATCCAGCGAGAACACCGCATGGGAACCCTGTCTATGCTGCGTTGGGTTCCATGATGAATGAAAGCAGGATCTCATCATCTCATTTCATCACTAAGCCAGTGCTGGTTCCAGCTCAGAGTGGGACTGTACAGATAAGAGTGTTCTCATTGACGGCAGTTTGGAAAACAAATGAAAAAAGGACAAATTGAAGGAACAGAGAGCAAAGCGTTGACAGGATCAGTGTAACACAGCCTTTCTCAACCGTCGAGAAACCCCCTGAAACATTCTTCAGGCTTCAAGAAACCCCAGAAGTGGTGGGATCATGCTGAATAGGGTTGGGAAGCAGAGCTGTGGAAGAAGAAGAAGAGTTGGTTCTTATATACTGCTTTTCCCTACCCGAAGGAGGCTCAAAGCGGCTTACAGTCGCCTTCCCTTTCCTCTTCCCACAACAGACACCCTGTGGGGTGGGTGAGGCTGAGAGAGCCCTGATATCACTGCCCAGTCAGAACAGTTTTATCAGTGCCGTGGCGAGCCCAAGGTCACCCAGCTGGCTGCATGTGGGGAAGTGCAGAATCGAACCTGGTATGCCAGATTAAAAGTCCGTACTCCTAACCACTACACCAAACTGGACTTGCTTGACCTGGGCCGCTCCCATTACCACCGCCTGTTGGCCCTTCGTTGGCCATTGGGGGGGGTGGGTGGGTCAGCGTGACCATATCTGAGTGTTCACGAATAGCATTCCGAGACATCACAGTGAGGGGCAGTATATAAATTACAGGAATAAATAAGTCCCAAGCTCTGGGCATTTCAGCATGATCTAATAAGATAATGTTAGAAAATTGGTAATTACAGAGGAAGAGCCAACTTGGTGTAGTTAGTTAAGAGCAGCGGCCTCTCGTCTGAAGATTTGATCCCCCGCTCCTCCACGTGCAGCCAGCTGGATGAAACTGGGCTAGCCACTCTCCTTGTTAGAGCTATTTTCACAGGGGAGTTCTGTCAGAGCTCT
This sequence comes from Paroedura picta, assembly GCF_049243985.1. NCBI lineage: Eukaryota > Metazoa > Chordata > Lepidosauria > Squamata > Gekkonidae > Paroedura > Paroedura picta. The sequence continues at coordinate 79,928,265 of NC_135378.1, read as the reverse complement.
CCCAGCCTCAAAAGGCGTCCATCGTGGGGCGAGGAAGGGAAGGCGACGGCAAGCCGCTTCTTCGGGTAGCGAAAAGCGGGGTATAAAAACCAACTCTTGTCCTTCCTCTTCTTCTACGGCAGCAATTCCACCGGCACAAGCTGTGCTCTAAGCTAGCAGACATGTTGCCCTGTAATTCACCACTGAACCCGGGTAACCCGCAGAACAGCTTTGAGGAGTGTTGGGCTTTGGCCGCTGAGCAGCAGCAGCAGCAGCAGCGCAAAAGAAACCAGAAACCTGAACTAATTCCTCTGAAATCTACATGGGAAATATTTAGACGCCGAGAGCCAGCGCGGAGCCGAGCGCTTCCAGCCCCGCACATCTGCGATCCGGTGTGGTCCAGAGGCTGCAAGAAGCAGAGGAAGTGGAGGGTGCCCGTCAAAGGACCCCAACCTGGAACTGGCCATCTCTATCAAAACAAAGAGAGCTTGCACATGTTTAAGAATAAACTACATTCCTTGGACTTGGAGTCGGCGCTTTCGGAAGGCTGCAGCTTGCTAGAGAAGCTGCAAGCTTGATCCGGGTTACTCCTAAAGGGGGGGGGGAACTTATTCGCTCTCTCTCTTTTTTTTGGGGGGGGGGGTACAGGCAGGATGCTGATAAGTGTAGCAGTATAGCAGCCTAGGTGCAGGTTACGGGGTAGCCTTTTGTATGTCGCCGTTCACTGATTGGTACTGCAAGGGGTCATTGTAAGCACTAAAGGCACATGTGGGAGTTTGGCCGCTCTGGTCCTGTCTCTCTGGCAGAGGCTTAACGGGATATGTTATTGACACCCATGTCACGAAAAGCTTCAGCCTCCTGTTTTCACTCATTAAGCTTCTATCAAAGGGACAGGTTATTTTCTCCCAGCTTGTTGGCAACCCTAGCAACGACGTGGATGTTCAGCACCAAAATATTAAAGGGATTATAGCATTGGAAGGTATCTCCAGGGTCATCTAGTCCAGTGGTCCCCAACCTTTTTATCACCGGGGACCGGTCAATGCTTGACAATTTTACTGAGGCCCAGAGGGGGGTAGTCTTTTGCTGCGGGACATCGCCACTGCCTGAGCCCCTGCTCCACTTCTCACCACTCGCTGGGGGGTGCTTGGCCACTCTGGTCCTGTCTCTCTGTCAAAGAGAGACACCCATGTCCCAAAAAGCTTCAGCCTCCTGCTTCTACTCATTAAGCCTCTATCAAAGGGACAGGTTATTTTCTCCCAGCTTGTTGGCAACTCTAGCAACAATGTGGATGTTCATTGTTGCTGAAAATATGAAAGGGATTATAGAATCATAGAGTTGGAAGGGACCTCCAGGGTCATCTAGTCCACCGCTCTGCAGAATGCAGGGAACTCACAACTCCCTGCCAACCCACAGTCACTACCATGCCGTACTCAGATGATGCCCTCCCCCGCAAAAAAAAAAACAAACCCTCAGAATCCCTGGCCAGTCTGGCCTGGAAGAAATTCGCTTCCCAACCCCCAAGATGGTGATCGGCATTTCCCTGGGCATGCAAGAAAGGGCCACAAGAGCCAAGCACTGACCCAGCCCCTCCTGCCCACCCACTCACAATTTTCCTAAAAAACGGAAACTGCAACTTAACATCCCTGGCAGTGTTCCTAGCGTGTTCTCTTCCCTTTCTCCTCCAGTCTTGTCAAACGTTCTCTTCCATTTCGTATCCACGGCTGCAGAACCTTTCTCAAGGTGACCGAAAGGCCACCCAAATGTTCGGAAGAGGTCACCCCTGGAAAAAGGGGCGGGGGCAGTGGTTTGTCCCACAATGAAAGTGCCCATCCATGCATTCTCGGGCGATTTCTGCTGAAACGCTGACTTTCTAAAGTAAATATTTTGGGATCATTACAGGAAATAAATTTCATGGTGTTTTTGACTCCGTATCTATAAAAAGCTAGAGAGGATACGGAGCAGACAGACGGGTCTGGTGAATAGCCCCTGCAGCTGTGTTGGCTTCGCGGATGTGCCGTTCTTCAACAGCAAATAAGCAACAACAACAGCCAAAGTGTAAGCGGGGGGGGGGGGGAATTCCTCCCCAATCCCACCCTCTTCCAAAGCCATGAGAATTTTTTTTATGTCATAATTGTCTCAGATATGCAGCACATTCTCTCTCTGTCTCCCCCCTCCCTGTTAAATGTTTGCAATAATTAGCAGAGATTTCAGCACCGACCAGCAGCTGTCGTGAAAATCCAGCAGAACGAAAAACCCAAGAATATTTTTTCGAGAGGTGAAATTGCAATTATGCAAATCCAAGCTACTGGAATTATAAACATGGGGACCCAGGAGGAAACTGTCAGCTGCATCTTCAAGGGACGCTCGGGGCTTTTTGGCAAGAGCCCCGCTAGCTCTGGGGTCACCTCCTTGCTCTCCCAGCCAATGACTCCTTTCTTCTCTTCGGGTGTGGAAGTGAAGTGGCTGGAGCTTGCTTCCTTGAACCATTTCCTCCTCTTTCCCGCCGCAGCCCGAGCAGCTGTGCCGAATTCTACAACACCGTTTTCTGTATGTACTGGCCAGGGTTCAGCAGAGATGAAAAGGGGGAAACTTTAATCATCCAAGATGTTTCAGTGCTGGCCCTTGGAAAGGAATGCAAGGAGAGACAAACAAACAAACAAAAATTCTTGGGCTCCAGTCAATCGCGGAACAAATTACAGTTACCAGTTAAACCCGCGTTGTGAACTGTTGTTTTGCTGGAATGGACTAGAAGGCTCCTTCAGATGGCTTTTCTGGGTTGGCAGCGGGTTCCACTTTTGAGATGGCCTTGTGTTTCAGCTCTAAAACTCTGCAGGATCAGGCTGGGAAGATGGGGGAAGGGTGATTTGCTATATTGAAATGAATGGGTGGCCTTTGAAAGATCAGAGCAAACTCTATGAAGATGCATTCAGATGTTAAAAGTGTGCCTATCTCACACTAAATCAGAAGAAGAAGAAGAGTTGGTTCTTATATGCCGCTTTTCCCTACCCGAAGGAGGCTCAAAGTGGCTTACAGTCGCCTTCCCATCCCTCTCCCCACAACAGACACCTTGTGGGGTAGGTGAGGCTGAGAGAGCCCTGATATCACTGCCCGGTCAGAACAGTTTTATCAGTGCTGTGGCAAGCCCAAGGTCACCCAGCTGGTTGCATGTGGGGAAGCGCAGAATCGAACCCGGCATGCCAGATTAGAAGTCCACACTCCTAACCACTACACCAAACTGGCTCCTCATGGACCCTCATAGTTTGTGTTGTGTAGCAGCTCTCCTAGTTCTCAAGATGAGGTCATCCATATCACCTACCACCTTGTCCTTTGAACTGGAGATGCCAGGAATTGAACCTGGGATTTTCTGCAGCAGCTCTTCCTCTGAGCTACAGCCCCATCCTGAGAACCAAGGTTGGTTCGGCTGTGTCAGGGACAAGCTTGGCTAGTTGGCCCACTTCCACAGTATCTCCTTTCTTGCAGCACGTGGGTTTTGATGCCTTGGCACAACCTTACAAGTGGGTGCAGACCCTTGAGCACATGAGAGATTCTTTCTTTCTCAGGCACTCGAATTCTAAACCAGGGGTTTTAGATGGGTTGGACAGGGTGGTTGGGGTGTTGAGGAAAGCGTTCTGCCCTCTTTCAGATGTTTTGATTGAAAGCGTCCAAAATCAGGAAGCCTCCTGGACCCAAGAAGAGGAGTGAAGGAAGGCCAGAAAGTACAAGCAGGGAAGGAAGCCTGGTTTGTGGCAATCACAGACTTTCTGCTGAAAGACTTCTGCTTAGGTCAGTTACTTGTCATAGAATCCTAGAATCATAGAGTTGGAAGGGACCTGCTGGGTCATCTAGTCCAACTCCCTGCACTATGTAGGACACTCACAACCCTATCGCTCATCCACTGTAACCTGCCACAGAATTAGCCTCTCCGTCAGATGGCTATCCAGCCTCTGTTTTAAAAATCTCCAGAGATGGGGAACCCACCACCTCCTGAGGAAGCCTGTTCCACTGAGTGGCATCGAAGTGGTACATACACATGACTCACCCAGAGTAGCAGCAAAAATGAGGTGACTTGGAACCAGTAACAAAGATGGAATCAAAGAAAAACTCATACAGCCATCACTGCTCACCTCTAACGTTTTGAGTGTTTCTCTAGCGTGGAGGAATTCTCTGTGATTTTTCCTTGAGTTTGCTTTCCGTGAGGCCGTTTACTGTTTCTCCGAGTCTCTTAAATTGTTCATAACCTGGCTTTGAAAACCTTAGGGGTTAATATGAGGGCTGCCAGGTCTCCTGGATTAGCAGGAGACTTCCTGCTGGAAGCCTTGGTCCCCAGCTTGGTGGGCTGGTGGAAAAACGGAGGGAGGGAACTGGCTGCAGTGTGGCAGCATCCCTTCCAAGCCAATCTGGATGGGATATCATCCTGCAAGGGCAACACTATCCGGTTAAATACAGAGTTCATATGAATGTCCAAGCGTCCTCCCTGTAGGGTGCTGTCACTCCAGAGGTTACATCATTATATTTATTTATTAGTTATTTATTTATTATATTTATTACATTTATTTATTGAGACCTTTTAACCGACCATGAGTCAGCTTCAGAAGTGGTGGGGAATAAATCAAAATATAATATTATTATTTTATTTATTTGCATTTACATCCCACCCTCCCTTGTGGCTCAGGGCGGTTTACAGAAAACATTAGGTGAGTAACAGATTGCAGATAAGTTTGGAAACTGTATCAACGATCTGAACATCATCGACAATCATTGCATAACATATCACGATCTAGGTAACTCTAACAGCAATCTTTTTTTTTAATTTTATTTTTTATTTGATTTCTATACCGCCCTTCCATAAGGCTCAGATCGGTTTACATGCAACATGGGGGATACATGGAACAAATTAGTACATAACATAAACAGATACAACAACAACAATCCAATAACACAATTTCAGTGATAATAAAAATAATACAACAGGAACGGAACCCAGCCAAGGCCCCCGAGAGGACAGACTGGTTCAGGCCTTGGAGGGTTGTCTGAGGGGGGACCTGTTGACGGTCTCAGGCAACAGTCATAACATGACACGACATGTTCGGGTAACATTTTGTCCGCAATCCCATAAAAGGTAAAGGTATCCCCTGTGCATGCACCAGGTCATGTCTGACCCTTGGGGTGATGCCCTCTAGCGTTTTCATGGCAGACTCAATACAGGGTGGTTTGCCAGTGCCTTCCCCAGTCATTACCGTTTACCCCCCAGCAGCAAGCTGGGTACTCATTTTACCGACCTCGGAAGGATGGAAGGCTGAGTCGACCTTGAGCCGGCTGCTGGGATCGAACTCCCAGCCTCATGGGCAGACAGCTTCAGACAGCATTTCTGCTGCCTTACCACCCTGCGCCACAAGAGGCTCTCCACAATCCCATAGAAAGTGCTTATCTGGATAGGAGGGGGTTGGGATCCTAATAGCGGTTGTCACTGGCCTCGACCAGACGCCTGGCAGAAGAGCTCCGTTTTGTAGGCCCTGCACAACTGCGGTAGCTCAGACAAGGCCTGGATCTCCTCTGGGAGCTCTTTCCACCAGTTGGGGGCCAGGACAGAGAACGACCTGGCCCTTTGGCAACCCTCGTTAATACAGGAGGGCAGACATACTTTCAATAGAAACAGACTTACCTGTCCGCTTTCCCCATATGGCAGGTAGTGGGGGAGAAGTGTTTATCTTCAGACCACCCTGCAGTGTGAGGGGAAAGAGTTTATGCCTTCATTCACTTCCTGCTCTACTCCGGATCTAGTCTGGGGATCAACATGACTGCTTTTAAGTTTGGGGGGGAAAATCTCCCATCATCCTAAGTGGTCCCCAACAAGAGGGAAGAAAAGTACCAAGGCCCTGCTAGGGATTAAATTTGGGGCTTTCTGCAAGGAAATCTTCCAATGCACAATGCTAAGCTTTTTAATGTCCAATTTTTGTGTGGAGCACTGCCATGGGAAACTCCGACCGGAATGCTAACGATAAAATCAGCCCCAGATCTCGTGTTCAGACAGCTTTGAACCTGAGCATGGTCCGATCGGCCTGGGCAGCTGAGCAGATCTGTATTAAGGGCTTCCTGAAAACATTAACGTGACGGGAATTGTCCTAATGTGGATGTTGGACCGGGCTCAAGAAAGGTATTACCGTGTTGTTTATTATTATAGCAACAGAGAAATCAAGCCGTTATTGTTTAACCAAAATTTGGGGTCACTGCACACAAAGTTTATTGACAACAATATGCATACCGGGGTAGGGTTTAAATCAAGCTGCAAAATAGAAAAGCAAAATCCACTTCCAACGGGTTTTATGGTTGTTAGGTTCCTTCAAGTTGTTTCCGATTCCTGGTGACTTTCTGAATGAAGGCCTGTTATCAAACAGGTTAGCAGTCTCTCTATAAATATCTGAAATAATTGCTCTTTTGCTTTTTGGGGAGGAGGCTATATTGACGACAAGGTCCGTCCAGCATCACTTTTATCGTTGCCGCTTCTCAGCTGTGAAGCAGCCGTATAGTCAGCAACCCTAAGCATCAATAATACTGATGTACAACTGCATATCATCCATATATAATGATACTAATTCTTTCAACAGTACCTTCCCATTGTTTCAAGAGCCTTTCCTTTGCCTGCCTCTGTGTAGTAGTGACCCTGGACTTCCTTGGTGGTCTTGTATCCCAATGCTAACTAGGGCCCACCTTGCTTGGCTTCCCGAAGAAAATTACAGTTTCAGAAGGTGTGACAGATGGGATCATATTCCTGCTGAGCGCTGTCTTTCCCAGGTGCCACTCCAGAATTTGCAGTAAACCTAACACCAGGAAAGAGGTGGATGTGTAGGGGGGCACTGATATACATTGTCTCAGAAATCTCTCACTGGATCACCCAGTATTATCTTTGTGTGTGTGAAGAATGGCTGGCCTCCCATAGAATCATAGAGTTGGAAGGGGCAATACAGGCCACCTAGTCCAACCTTCTGCTCAACGCAGGATCATAGAATCACAGAAGCATAGAGTTGGAAGGGGCCATACAGGCCATCTAGTCCAACCCCCTGCTCAACACAGGATCATCCCTAAGCATCCTAAAGCATCCAAGAAAAGTGTGTATCCAACCTTTGCTTGAAGACTGCCAGTGAGGGGGAGTTCACCACCTCCTTAGGCAGCCTATTGAGTCTGCAGATTGGATCCTGTGGAAAATCCCCACTAACTTAAGAGGAGAGTGTTGTTGTTGTTGTTGACATCCCCCAGGAATGATAAACAGCTGTAGAAAAAGTGCCCTGTCCCTTTAATGGAAGCAGACTAGCCTGTTATTTACAAGGTAATCCATGCTGTAAAAAGCTTCACCTGTCCATTCCTGCACATTGAGCCTTTTGTGCAAGACACTTTTCTCCATATCTTTCCCATCTCCTGTATGTCCAGAGGAGGGCAACGAAAATGGTGAGGGGTTTGGAGACCAAGATATACGAGGAAAGGTTGAGGGAGCTTGGTCTGTTTAGCCTGGAGAGAAGGTGATTTGTTAGCCCTCTGCAAGTACTTGAAGGGCTGTCACATAGAGCAGTGGTCCCCAACCTTTTTATCACTGGGGACTGGTCAACGCTTGCCCACTTTACTGAGTCCCGTGGGGGGAGTCTTTTGCCGAGGGCCGCCGCTGGTGCCTGAGCCCCTGCTCCACTTGCTTTCCCGCCGGTGCTCCTGAATTCTCACTCGCTGGGGGGCGCTGCCAGCAGCAGCAGTGCAGTACTATGCTGAGGGGGAGCCCCAGCCATGGCGGCCGCTGGAGAGCACCAAAGGTGAGCCGGCGGTAGAGTGGCAGGGCAGCCCCCAAGGCAGAAGCTGGGGAGGAGGACGAGGAGGAGCTGCAGCCCGGTACCAACTGATCCATGGACTGGGACCAAGTTGTTTTCTGTTGCCCCAGAGGGTCAGCCCAGAACCAATGGGTTGAAATTAATCCAAAAGAATTATCAGCTAAACATCCTGACAGTTAGAGCAATTCCTCAGTGGAAAAGGCTTCCTTGGGAGGTGGTGGGTTCTCCATCTTTGGAATTTTTTAGGAGACACTAGAGAGCCATCTGACAGAAATGCTGATTCTGTGAACTTAGGCAGTTTGTGAGTGGGTGGGCAGAAGGGACTGTGTTGGTGCTCGGCTCTTGTGGCCCTTCCTTGCATACCCGGGGAAATGCTGATTGCCACTGTGGGATCAGGATGTGACTTTCCTCCAAGGCAGACTGGCCATGGATTCTGGTTTGGGGGGGGGGCATCATCTGGCCATGGAACTGGGGTCACTGTGGTGGGTAGGTAGTTGTCAATTTCCTGCATTCTGCAAAGGGTCAGACTAGATGACCCTGGAGGTACCTTCCAACTCTACGATTCCCTGTTTCTAGAGACTTCTGTCTCCTGTCTTAATGCAGCTCACAGTGGTTCCGTGTGCCCCAGGAGTAGCATTTATGGATAATTCAGGGCTATAACCAGAAAGGGGAGGTGAGAACGTTCCATTCCAGGAATGGAAAACCCTACCAGTGGCAGAAATACGCCACAGGAACCAAGCCAAAGAACTGGGGAGTTTACAGCTCCTGATCCAAGCTACTTTTGTGTACCAACTCTCACCGTTCTGTGTATCTTGCCGCATCTTTGGTTCTCAGGTTTTCAAAGGCCCCTCGTGCCGGAGACTTAGCACCGGGGAGGAATTGAACATCTTGTTAATAAGTGCTTGTCAGCCGGCCAAAGTTTGCCGTGCTTAAGTGCCGGGCCAATACAGAGAGCTTAAGCACCTCACAGTCGGACTGCGCCCATAATGAGGTCCAGGCTCAAATGTTTGTTTTTAAAGATCGCTCCCTTCGTCAAATGGAGACGTCCCGGCTTCTCTGCTGTGCTCACAGGCCCTCACCTGGACAGCGAGTCGGCGGCATCTCTTCCTGCGTCTCAAAGCCGTGGCTTTGGTTTCATCCGGGAGGGTTTCCCTCTCCTCCCCGCCCCCCTCCCCAACCAACCACCTATTTTGGCCTCGGTTGCTTGCCACCCACATGGAGCCGGGAACAGGCCAAGCACATCAAAGCCAAGCTTCTATTCAAAGGCTCATGTTTTCCATGTGAGTCAGTTTCAGGTGCAGGTGATGGCTGCCTCTCCCCTTCTCACCTTAAAAGACACTCTGGTCATATCAGACCTTTCCCTGTCATTTGGCGTTAGGAGGAGGGTTTGTTGTTATTGTTCCTTCAACCGAAATTGGCCCAGAGTTGAGCGGATGGGTTTATCTACCTTCCTCATAGGGGAGGACGGAGCACTGCATGTGGAAGAATGAAAAGGTTTGCCTTTGAGCTTTTGGGCTGAGGTTCAGGGCAGGCCTTAAGTTCTGAGATGTCTTAGGAAGCCAATGCAGGGATCCACTGGCCCCTGCCATGACTTGCTTGACCAGAGTCCCAGAAGCTCCCGAAATTGTCTTGCTTCCCCCCTCCATCCGTCTGTTCTCACGTTCTCCCTATCGCTTGCCCAGTTGTTATGGCTGTTTTTTCTGCCTCGAGGTATTGGCAGTAAACTTTACTATCCTTTGATGATAAGACCTGTTCAGTGTGGAACTGAGGTGTGTACAAGAATGGGAGAAATGTGCCTCTGTAATTTCTCTTTTTCCTTTGCTTTTGTTTTCGGCAACAGAAGTCATAGAATCAGAGAGTTGGAAGGGATCTCCAGGATCATCTAGTCCAACCCCCTGCAGAACACAATAAATTCACAACTACCTGCCTACCCACAGTGTGGCCCTAATTCCATGCCCAGAAGATTCCCACTCCCCAAAAAACCAGAATCCTTGGCTAGTCTGACCTGGAGGAAATTTGCCTCCCCACCCCAAAGTGGCGATCACCTTCCATAATATCCTTCCTGGCTCTGAAGCCCAGAATGACATATTTAGCCCATGTCTGCATAGAGAGCATGACATGGTGGAGGCCATGGGTGATCCTGCAGCATGGATTGCATTCCTGCAGACTGCCAGTTGGTGGGTTCCCCCATCGCAGGAAGAGAGCTGGTCCCCTCAGCCTTTGCTTCCTGTCCCAGGGTTCTTTGACAAAGGGGAATATTTGTGAAGACTCCACCTGCAGTCTGACATGGCACAATCCATTTTATAATCTCAGCATGTAACAGTCTTGTTGCCCCTCCAACAGCAGTGTGTAGTGGTGAAGAGCAGTGGACTGTAATTTGGAGGTTTGGTTCCCCATTCCTCCACATGAAGCCGACTGGGTGGCCTTGGGCTAGTCACAGCTCTCACCAAGCAGTTCTCTTAGAGCTTTCTCGGCCCCACCTACCCCACAGGGCATCTGTCGCGGGGAGAGGAAGGGAAGGCGATTGTAAGCCGCTTTTGGACTCCTCCGGATGGTGAAAAGCGAGGTATAAAACTCCCACCTCTTCTTCTTTTCATTCTTTCTCATGCAGAAATCTAGCTTTGGAGGGTGAACAGAGAACTGGCATGTTTATGGCGCAAAGCCCACCTTTGCCATGAACTCACTATTTGACCTGGGACAAGCCCCTTGTAATTCTGGGCTGAGAATACTGACTTGCCCTGGCCCAAGCTAGCCCAATCTCATCCCAACTTGGAAGCTAAGCAGGGTGGAACCTGGTTACCTTTCGGATGGGAGACCATCAAGGAAGTCCCAAGTCGCTACCCAGAGGGAGGTGATGGCAAACCACCTCTGGACATATCTTGCTTTGAAACCCCTGCAGCCAGCTGTGATTTGGCGGCCCTTCCCACCCCACCAGGACTGACCTAGCTGACGTCGTCGTTGTAATGTTCGTAATGGGAGCACGCTAATGTTATTCGTGAATGTGAAGTTCAGCTACAGCTCCAAATTTAATGTGTCTTGCCCTCCGTCGCACAACAGGGCCGCAAGCCGGCTATAAATAATAATGCTTACTCATAAAGACGTTAGAAATTGAGCTGGCTTATGTATCCCTTTCACTGACTCAAGGGCATTCATCAATCCCCCGCCCTCCCCCCCCCCCGCGAATTTCCACGGTGGAGAACCTCTGCTTGGAGGTGAGCACGTCCGAGGTTCTGTTCCAGGATTCTGAGCCTGGGGACACCCGAACCATGTTTGTCTCTGCTTTAAAAAAGAACCCACATGCGGTGGGAAATGTGACCCGGTGCTGGGGAACGGGCGCGCCTGCCAATTGCACTACGGCGCTGCATTCATTATGTCATACCACACACATCTGATAAGGGAAGGCATAATGCCGCTGGATCCGTCCTTGTGTACAAGAGCGCCACGGGTCAAGCAGAGAGAGCTGTTTTGTGTTTAATATGTGAGGTATGTAGGTGCTAATTTGAACCAGATGGAGGGAAGGTGGAAGCCGAGGCGCATTGCGAGCAGAGTGCAAAGACCGGGCTTTTGTAGGGTGGATTAAGACCTTGGTGGGAGGCTTTTTAGGGCCCTTTTGCTTATCCGAATGGGTTCAGGATCCTGACGGTCCTGGTGTTTTCATGGGTGGCTTTTAAGGGCATGACTCACAGTGGTTTCCAGCTTGCCGGGGGCAGGCATGTCTTTCCAGGTCCTTCTCTTCCACTGTCCTCACATGTGGACGACTTCTAGCCCCACCCAGGGGACCTAATTTGCCATTCCTGGGCCAGTAGCTACATGGCAGAGGGCGTGCTTTCCACCCCCGAGGGAAGCTAGCCCCCGTGTTCCGTTTCCTGCAGACATTTCCGCAGGGAAACTTTCGGCCGAGGAAGCAAGAAGCCGAACCACACAAAACACTTTAGGGCTGGGCTGATTTCTTAAGCGCTCTTTTCTCATCCATTGCATAAGGACAGGTGAGAGGCATCTACTTCAGTGTCGAACGAGATTTGCACCCGGTTGCCTTACATCAATGGTCCCCAACTTTTTATCACCAGGGACTGATCAACACTTGACAATTTTACTGTGGGCTGCAATGAAAACCATTAAGATGTGAATCCCCCATCCCTGTAGCCCCCCTCAAGATCCTGTTCCTCCATTATGCTCTAGTGCAGGGGTGGCCAAACTGTGGCTCTCCGGATGTCCATGGACTCTTCCCATGAGCCCCTGCCTGCACAAATCCCAGCTGGAAGAGGGCTCACGGGAATTGTAGTCCATGGACATCCGGAAAGCCACAGTTTGGACCCTCTGCAGAGCGTGTGGATGAGACCAGAACTGTGAGGATGGCTGTTGACGTGGGTGCCTGATACCTTCCATGATTCAGGTTGCGATGGGACATTACGTTTTGCAGACTGCCCAGGCCCCACCTTCAGGGAGCAAAAGACAGCCTGCATGCGAAAATCTGCATTCCCCGGGTTTCCTTCGGCTTGCTTGCATATTTTTTTTTTTTTTTGCAGCGGGAGGATGGTTTTTCCAACGGGGCGGGCCTTCGCAGTCCTCTCCCTATCAGTCCCGCCGGCCCCGCGATCATAACAAGGAGGCCCAAACCTGAATGATGAGGTGAGCCCCTGAGATGCAAGTGCTTTTAATTTACCGTAATTGGTAGCTTATTCATGGGTCAGCAGGCTTAATGAAGACGTACTACGTGGTCAGCGCAAGGTGGCTTGCGTTCGCTCCAGCCCTCCGTGGGAAGGTGTTTGGCAGTGCTCGTGATTTACCTCGCCTCCTAGCGCCAGATGGAGACGCAATCGACTTCCACCCAGGACTAACAATGGGCCGAGGTGATGATATCCAGGCTTTGACAACGACCAGCTGCGCGGCATATTCGCAGTCAGCATGTTCCTCACACATAGGTGCACAAGGCTTTACTTTTTTTTTAAAAAAAGAATGCCTCAAATACCTGTTTTTAAGCTTGGGCGGACTCCTGCTGAATAGTTTTATGAAAAATGTGGGTTTTCCCCAGGCTCCGGCGCATAACTGCAGCCAGCTTTCCCTACGCAGAGCCTGAGTTTAGACCGGCAGCCGTGCGCGCCGTGGCTCGGCTTCCTTTGTTTTGCTTTGCTGGTTCAGATCAGTCGCTTTGTCACACGCCACACCTGTGCAGGTAAAATCAGCAGTCCCTCGACTGAGGGCTTGGGGCACTAGAGAAGGTCTGGGTGCCGAGGGAAGTGGGACTGTCAGAGGATGTTGCCTGCTGCATCTCTGTGTGAGTCGCTGCTCCAGTCGTGTTTCCAAGTCCGCCCCTACCCTTGCTGCAGCTGCCAATGGTGATGGTAATAGCTTTTATTTTAGAATTAGAATCAGAGCTGGAGGAAACTGCACAAGGCCATGCAGTCCAGCCCTCCACCAGCTTGGGGCCATCCAGTCCAGCCCCCCCCATCTTCTCGGGGCCATCTAGTCCTGCCTTCCATCTTCTCGGGGCCATCCAGTCCAGCCCCCCATCTTCTTGGGGCCATCCAGTCCTGCCTTCCATCTTCTCGGGGCCATCCAGTCCAGCCCCCCCATCTTCTCGGGGCCATCCAGTCCAGCCCCCCATCTTCTCGGGGCCATCCAGTCCTGCCTTCCATCTTCTCGGGGCCATCCAGTCCAGCCCCCCCATCTTCTCGGGGCCATCCAGTCCAGCCCCCCATCTTCTCAGGGCCATCCAGTCCAGCCCTCCACCTTCTTGGGGTCTTTTCTGACATTTCAGTTTTGACAGTCTAATCACACACTGCTCTTGGCCTGCCTGATTGTCATTTGACTTGGATATCACAATGCTAGTATCATCCAGCTTTGGTCCACATGATTGCATACCCAGCCTTTTTGGAAGCATGTCGTGCATACCAAAACTGGAAAAGGCAATTGTTCCCCAGCCACAAAAATTGGTGACAGCAGATATCAAGAGGTTGGTCTGATCAGCTCAACATTAGGAGTTCATGGGGTCAAGTAGAGAGAGAAGACGTTGAGCTGGTTTGTGATATACCCCACATTTTACTACCTGGTGGAGTCTCAGAACAGCTTACAGTCAGCTTCCCTTTCCTCTCCCCACAACAGACACCCTGTGAGGCAGGTGAGGCTTAGCGAGCCCTTGGAGAACGGTGACTAGCCCATGGTCACCCAGCTGGCTGCATGTGGGGGGAGTTAGGAATCAAACCTGGTTCTCCAGATGAACCATGACACCAAGTTGGCTACCCCAAGAGGCAGGGATGATCATTTTGCGTGATGTGAACATCATAGGAATCACTCTGGCCTTGATTTTGGAGAGTCCTCCGTGACTGCGAACACGATGTTGGATCTGGCCTCGAATCCCTACGTCTCAGCTGCTGCTGCTGCACCTTCCGTGACCCTCCTCTTTATCTAATCTCTCAACATTCTTATGTTTTCCATGGTTCGTTGGAGGCCGTCCACCCCTCATCCGTGCCAAAATTTCTCCCAACCTTTTGCTCTTGGCCCGTGGAAATGGGTCAGTTAAATCATCTCAGTTTCTTCTGCTCATCAATCAGCAACGTCCAACTACTTTATGGCTCCCCCCCCCACCAACCAGTTTAATTGTCATTTATAACTAATGGGCTGGTGGAACCATCCATCACGACAGCAGGTGAGTGGGAATGAAAGCCGTCCCTATTGAGAACGGCCTAGCCATATGGCCATTGCATGCCTCCGTTATACCTCGGGTCTGCCAGCAAATAATCTTGCTTTCCTTGCAAAAAAGCAGCTCTCCCATTCAGATGGTGTAATTTGCTAGGGGCAGGTGGTTGTCAACCAGAAACATTTGGGGACTCAACTGTTTACGCACTGGAGGTTTCATGCCCCGGGCTGCAGGCTGGAGTTTTAGTTGTGGCAGGTTGCCCCACCTCTTCCTGCCCCTACACAGGGGAGCATTTGGCCTGGTGTGCCTCATCTGCCCCCAATTTGTGCTCCTGCACGGGAGCTGGGGCAGTGAAGTTCCCAGTGCGTAAACGGTCAAAGTGGCTTTATTGGGAAGCATGCATTTGTTGCATTGGCATGACTAGGATTGTCATCCATGGCTTTTAAGCCTCTTGCTTTACTTCCAAGCAGAACCCTGGCGGTGGCAAAGGAGAGGAAAGGGAAGGCGATTGTAAGCCACTTTGAGCCTCCTTCGGGTAGAGAAAAGCGGCATATAAGAGCCAACTCTTCTTCTTTAGGGCAGCAGGTTTGCTTCCCCGCATCACAGGAAGTGTAGGGGGGGCTCTGTAATCTGCAAGGCACTACGGCCAACTTGTAGCAGTGGCCCTCTGATTCCCCTTCTGTCTGCTGTAGCTTCAAGCCTGGGTTTTCACACCAAAACGTAAGAAGCATTATCAAATCCAGTCCAGCCTGGCCGTGACAACTAGTAAAAGAACAGTGGTAAAACATGTGGCGCAGAGTGGTAAGGCAGCCGTCTGAAAGCTCTGCCCATGAGGCTGGGAGTGCAATCCCAGCAGCCAGCTCAAGGTTGACTCAGCCTTCCATCCTTCCGAGGTCGGTAAAATGAGTACTCAGCTTGCTGGGGGGTAAACGGTAATGACTGGGGAAGGCACTGGCAAACCACCCCGTATTGAGTCTGCCATGAAAACGCTAGAGGGCGTCACCCCAAGGGTCAGACATGACTCGGTGCTTGCACAGGGGATACCTTTAAAACATGTTTGGGGCCAGCTGCTCCAGCGGGCCAGAGCAACACAGATCTCCCCAGATTTCCAGACATCTTTGCAAGGACAGTGGTGCAACCAAAACTGCATATATATATATACATATAATATCAAGTTCAGAATTTCAGGGGTGTGTCAGGACCATCTGTTACCAATTGACACAGACACGGGAACGACGCCTTCCCGTTCCAAAAGTAACACCTGAATCAGCGCAGAGCACGGCACATTGATGAAGAGTGGCCTGAGTGTGACTTCTCGGGAGGCGGGTGCCTGCCTTCAGGATCAGGACCCCTGGGGGCTCCAGCAACAGGCCAGACTCTACCACCTAAGCAGGTCTTTCCAAGCAAGACAGTCCGGCCAAGGTGCGAGTTTGAGCGATGTGCTGTAGCGAAGCCAAGTCCGGTCCGTTCGGGGAAAGCCGTCTGGACAAATAGTCCCCACTATGGCGGCAACCCCCCAGCAGTTCTAAAAGGGAGGACCAACATGAAGAAGAAGAAGAGTTGGTTCTTATATGCCGCTTTTCCCTACCCGAAGGAGGCTCAAAGCGGCTTACAGTCGCCTTCCCATTCCTCTCCCCACAACAGACACCCTGTGGGGTGGGTGAGGCTGAGAGAGCCCTGATATCACTGCTCAGGACAGCTCTATCAGTGCCATGTTGAGCCCAAGGTCACCGAACTGGTTGCATGTGGGGGAGCGCAGAATCGAACCCGGCATACCAGATTAGAAGTCCGCACTCCTCACCACTACACCAAACTGGGCAGGCAGTGGCCAACTGTGTCCAAAGAACTTTGCATGCACGTGAAAGCTTATACCCAGAATTAAACTTTGTGGAACAATCTCCCAGTTATCCCTTCATCCGAACCGGAACCCGATGAAAATGGATTCAGAGCCCATCGATGAGCCAATGAGGAGAGCACTATTAGTTTTAATAACATTTTAACTGCTGATTTTATGAACGATGCATGTGCATGTCGTGGACCTCACCGAGCCTCTAACGGGGAAGGGTTGGTATATCAAAACCGATAAATGCAATAATAACAAACGTGCCACTGGACTTAAATTTGCTTCAGGCCAACCCAGATCCCCACCTAAATCTGGCATCAGAGGTACGGATTCAAAGTGAGTGTTAACTAACCACTAACATTGCGGTTAGTGTTGGCAGCTCAGACTCTCTAAGCGTCTCGGGGAAAAGGTCTTCCACTTTGCCAAGTACCCCATCGTTTGAACTGCAGGTGTCCAGGATTGAACCTATGACCTTCTCCATGCCACACAGATGCTCTACGACAGGGTTAGTCCAACCGCAGCCCTCCAGATGCCCATGGACTACAATTCCCAGGAGCCTACAATTCCCGGCTCCTGGGAATTGTAGTCCATGGACATCTGGAGGGCCGCAGTTGGTCTACCCCTGCTCTACGAGGACCGGGCGCTGTCCTCCCTTTCCGACTCCCCGAATATCGCACGGCCTCTCTGCAGGCTCTCTGGTCTTCCATTCCTCTCACTTTCACTAGCTATTAAGTTTCCACGCTGAAGATCTTGCCCAGAGGTTAAGTGGAGCTAAAACGTTTCCCTTTAATTGGACACATGTGACCGTAGAGATTCGATCCGGCCAAGGCAGGTCACGGTCTTGCAGCTTGGACGTGAAGAAAACAGAGCCATCAGCTCATAAAGCGAAGAGAAGGGGTGGACGGGGACCGTCACCTTAAGAGCGTTCTCAAACTTTGCTTTTCACATAAAAAGAGTGGGAGAGCGCCCAAAACCTATCGGGGAGGCAGCCCCCCCCTGCCTTTGCCCCCCCCTGCCTCCCCCGCGAGATTCCCTCTCCCCCAATTAGGCTCTGCGGCCCCATTAAGCTTCCCCATTTCCAAAAGCCCCTCCAGCTCGAGGCTCGGCCGCCCCGAACGGCCATAATTTCGCTCCTGGCTGTCACTTGATATTGCAAATACAGTGTGCTTACAGCGGAGCCCTGGAAGTCCCACACGGCGCGCATTCTTTGGAATCGTCTTTGTTTTATCATTGCAGAACAGCTCGTAACGATTTGTATTATTGCACCTGAATAAACAGAGCTCTGCCTTTCACCCATTGAGGTCAAGTTCTGCGTCTTGCGGGAGAGGGGGGGGGGCATTCCTCACATCTTTTCCTACTGTTTCCACCCGAGGAGCAACAGCTCCGGCACCCGCACCCGGTGCCACCTGACCGGATGTCGGCGAGGGCATGTTTTTGATGCTTATCTTGAAATGCCAGCTGCTGACCCCCAGTAGTTTTGATACAAGGGGGGGCTGTTTTTCTTCTCGCGGGCAGGAGCGGCATCGGAAGGCGCAGGCCGCGCTCTGCTACGACTACCAGCATAGTTTCAAAAGAGATTCCTGCCAGATTCCCCAAATATTTTAATTTCATTGTCATGCACAATAGCAGGTGGACAGTGTCGCTGCCAGTTTCGGAACGCTGGCGGGGGAGCAAATTACTCCTGGCCAAGAGAGAACGGTATTTAATTGATATTTTAGGACGGAAACCAATAACAGCCAAATGCACAAGTTTCAGCCGTGGTTTCCTGCTTATTATCTTCTCTCTCTCTTTTTTTTTAAGTGTTGACCTCTCTTTGTGCGCTTTTGGAGGAAAGGGGTGGGGGGGGGGGACATCAGAGCTTTCCACGAGTTGGACTAAATATTCTCATTTAGCAACGTGCGTTATTCAGATTGTTCATCTTAAATTGGTTGCAACTTAAAAATAAATTCTAGAGCACCCCTTCCCACAAACGGGCTCAGGGCAGTTGACAACAACAGTTCAACATGACAAACCAGAAACCAATGAAAGCATAATTCAAATACTATAAAAATGATTTAGGGCTTTGCCATGCTGCTAACCGCCCCTGTCTAATGGGTGATTTCTTGCTGTTTCAATGCTACAATGTCCCCTGGAAACGGGAGGGGAGCCTGAAGTGTGTTTGTGTGTGTGTTTGTGTGTGTAGATTCAAATGGGTAGTCGTGTTGGTCTGAAGTAGCACAATAAAATCAGAGTCCAGTAGCACCTTTAAGACCAACAAAGATTTATTCAGGGCGTGAGCTTTTGAGGGCAAGCACTCTTCATCAGACTATGAGTGCTTGCCCTCGAAAGCTCACGCCCTGAATAAATCTTTGTTGGTCTTAAAAGTGCTACTGGACTCTGATTTTGTGTGTGTGTCACCCCGGCCTCAACCATAGGCCTAATGGAAGAGCGCCATTTTACAGGCCCTGCGGAATATGAAAGCATCTACATAAATATGTTAGGACTCTTGCCCCCTTCCCTCCCTCCCATTTTCAATGTGTGATTCTGATGTGCGATCCCCTTGGATTAGCAACAAGGGATTCAACCATATGGACATAGACTGCAAAGCCAAGCGTTTCTAACGGTCTTACCATAGCAACGTTTGTCAAGTTGGACACCTGCAGTTACGGCGTCTGTTTTGCTCACTGGCAAGGATTCACCGGGACGCCCCTTCCAACCTGGGATAATTACATGCAAGCTATGGCCAATGGCCAGCTAGCCCAATTAAGCCTGCGCTCTTCAGAGCTTAGGGGCAAAGTGGAGTTGTCGGTCCTCGACAAGAGATCAACCAAGGAAGGCTTGTTTGCTGTGCCAGGGAAGGTCATCTCTTTCCTGGAACACCCCAAA
The DNA here is from genome assembly GCF_049243985.1 of Paroedura picta. NCBI lineage: Eukaryota > Metazoa > Chordata > Lepidosauria > Squamata > Gekkonidae > Paroedura > Paroedura picta. The sequence goes on along the minus strand of NC_135378.1, from coordinate 79,909,130 downwards.
GCTGGGGGGACCCCAGGAGTCATTTGTGACTCAATGGCGCCTTCTTCTAACGGAAGGTTCCGAGTCGAAGCATCTGAGATAGTTTCAAAGGCAAGTGCAGTCATCCGAAAGGCATCTCCATTAAGACGCCCTGGTGTCCCGGGCCCAAGAATCCTTCGGCAGCTATAGCTAGGTGATTACAGCCATTCGCATGGAGCATTGCTAGTCCAGAGCGTTTGCTGAGATCATGGCTCTCTCCGCCAGGCACTTGACCTCCTCGGACAGATCTATTCCTTCTGATTGGAGAGGCCTGCAACTATAACTGTGATTTAGCACTAGCAATCCAAACTCTTTTCTTTCTTTTTTTTAAGGAAAAAATCATATATTTTTTTTTGCAAAATTCTCATTATTTTAAAAGACAGTTTAATGATTTGTGGGGACTGATTTATAGTGGTTAGTGGGCCAGCGTTGACAACTCTTCTTCTGCTATGTGCAGGGGCTTGAATGGAAGGTTCCGTTTTCCCCCCAGAAGGCAAGACGAAATCATATTGCAGAGTGATAGGAATTTACGTTATTTCCCTGATCAAGAAAATGGTTTATACAGCCTTCGGCGGTTCTTTGGCCCAGGGGGAGAGCCCAGAAGTCCATTTTAAAGATGTTTTATGTGGGTTTTTATTTTTTAAGAGTTGCATCTCCAGCGCGGGGTTTTGTAGGCGAGGATAATTGCTTGAGCGATGGCCTGAGATAACAGGGTCCTCGTTAAAATCCTGGGATCGAGATTTTTTGAAGGACACAGCAGAAACTGCAGTTGGCCATCGTTCTGGAAATGCAGACAGGACAGCGGGACGTCCTGAGTTTATGACTGGGTGATACAGCATCCGGATTGTGTAAAGTTGGACGTGGGACGGTATAGTATATCCTGACCTCGTCGGATTGTGGAAGCCATGCAGGGAAGGTACTTAGATGGGAAGCGACGGAAAAAGAATAGCAGAGGAAGGCAATGGCAAACCACATCTGCTTCATCGCTTGCCTTGAAATCCCCATGGCAGCCTTTTCCAACTTTTTGAACATTCAGAAACATTCTTCAGGCGTCAGGAACCCCCAGAAGTGGCACGATTATGCAGAATATGGTTGAGAAGCATCACTGTGGACACGCCTACCTGGGCCCCTCCCCTTCCCATTTTGGATATCACCAAAAATGTTTAACAAATGTTAAACATATATATAAAAATTAATTAACTCCATCAATTCAGGAAACCGTTCCAGGGCCATCAAAAAACCCCGACTGAGAAAGCCCACCCTATGAGGTTGCCATAAGTTGGCTGTAACTTGATGGCATTTTTCATGCACGCACACCCTGTGTAAAGTGATCCATGACTGCTTCCGCATGGAGATTTATTTATGCTTTATATATTGCGTTTAGACCATGCCCTTCCCCAAAGGATCAGGACAGCTTAGAAAAAAAACACTAAAGTACATAAGTACATTAAATATTTGGTGTTTTTTAAAAAATTAAATTGATAATAATTAAATATAAAATAATTCTAACCATTTCCAACTGCCTCCTTCCCTACGTGAAAAAAGGGGGAGAAACAATAAATTAATTCAGATAACATGTATTTAGTTGGATGGGTTGTAGACAGGAAGGCCAGCCAACTATAAGGTTGTTTCTAGGCCTCAACCATGGAACAGCTCAGGCGGAACAGCTGTGCCTTGCAGGCCCAGCGGAACTGTGGAAATGCCACCAGGCATTTGCTTGAGGCCGACCAACTCAAAACATCTACAGGTCCCCCCCTCGGACTGAGAGGTCAGACCTACCCCGGGATTGTCAATGTTATTGTTTTGTTGAAATGCTGTTCTGGTTGGCATGTTATATCATGATTGTTATCCGTCATATTGTTATATGTTCTATGTAAATGTTCTACAATGTTTTATGTAAACGGCCTAGAGCTGTAGGGAAGAGCAGTATAAAAATCTAAATAAAATAAAATAAATAAAAATAAAATAAAATAAACTCATTTGACAGAGTGTTTCACCAGGCCAGGGCTAGGGCCTGTTTTACTTCCTTGGGGCTGGGTATCCTAAAACAAATGTGAATCGCCCACATTATTAACACTAGGAGTAAAGTAACGTAACAATGATGCCAGTGCAGCAGCAGAGAGGAAACAGTGAAAGGCCGCTAACAAGCTTGAACAAAAGGTAAACTTTAAGAGGCTTTTCTTTCCAGAAAATATTCCCCATCCAACCCGGATTTGTTCCCACCAAGTGTTATTGGCATGCATACTGGCATAGCTTGAGGCTTACAACATTTGATTGGCATCTCCCCGGCGAACTTTTTGATCTGCCATCTCTCCCGTGCTGTCCGCGTCTGCGTGTGCTTATTCCTGCCTCCTGAATCTCTTGTTCTGTCCACCTTTACACATCCTTCTCCCACCCTCCTCTTTCCCTTTTGCTGTTGTGGGTTCCAGGAGAAACAGTTGTCAGAATTAGGTCTAGAAATGAAGGCTTAGACCGGAACTTAGATAAAACACCCGGAGGTGTTCCCCCACTTTGAATTGCGGGTCGCATTATGGAGTTTAGCAGGCTGTGTTGGGGAGGGTTGTTGAAAGAATAGGCAGCTGTTTCCCCCCCCCCCCTCCAAAGAACAAAGTTCCCCAGACACCCTTTTCCTGGTTGGTCCATGAGCTTTCCATGCGAGATTGTGAGTCCTCTGAGGCAGGGGTAGTCAACCTGTGGTCCTCCAGATGTTCATGGACTACAATTCCCATGAGCCCCTGCCAGCTGGCAGAGGCTCATGGGAATTGCAGTCCATGTACATCTGGAGGACCACAGGTTGACTACCCCTGCTCTGAGGTCCGTCCGTGATAGACCATTGAAAACACTACCTGAACATTTCAGAAAGCATCTCCTGAAAAACAGAGAATATTCGTTTTAGGGTCGCGGCAGTCTTGACACGAACGTTAACCCCTTTAAGCCGCAGCATAAACAACACCCGGGGACTTCATGTTCCGCTATGATTAATGCAACAAAGGCCACAAATGTGTGTGATGTTTCATTAACAACTGTACTCTTTACTTTCGGCAATGTTTAAGCTAATGCGCAACTGAAATCTTCAGGGTCACCTTTCACATTCCTGCGCTTTTGTCGCGAACTCCTGATCCTGCCAACGAAGTTAGATTGTAGCCGGGGTGGGGGGCTCCCCTCAAATACCCTGCAAACATAGGCCCCTTTTCCCGTACCAAGTAATATGATAGCTGGAGCTTCCCAGGTTTTGCACCCCCGCCCCGCTCCCATGGGGACTGTGTTTACATGTAGATTCAAGTGGACTGCTGGGTTGGTCTGATGTAGCACAACTAAATGGGAGTCCAATGGCACCAATAAGACCAACAGAGATTTATTCAAAGCTGATTTGCTTTTCCAGCAAAGAATTACCACGCTGCATATTTGGGACGTCTTGATGCTGTTTAATAATTTGCAACTAATTTGCTTTCTCCTTGTAGCCGTACTCCTAGGATCCCAGTTCCTGTTGTGTGAGGAAGTGCGCATGGGCATGAAAGTGCACACCATGAATAAATCTTTGTTGATCTTAAAGGTGCCGCCCCTGGACCCAGAGGGAGGGAGGGGTAGAGGGGAAGGCAAAAAGCCCAACAGCTATCAAAGCTCTTCTCAAAGCTCCAAGAAGGGTGGTTATTAAAACATAGCTGTTGGTGTGCTGAATATTTACCTCTTCACCCTCAGATCTGTTTGCTGCTCTGGTCTCTAACCCACTCACCCCTGTCCTCCTTGCCCATTCTTCTTCTGCTTGTTGCAAGTTCCACGCAGGGAAGCCAGGCCTCCCTCAGGCGCCTGCAGGAGGACATGGGTAGTGGTGGGGAATGGATTGCGTAATAGTGTCACGCCAGTGCATTTATGTCATTTCCAGTACAAACAGGAAGTGATGTATGGGCACTCTAGCATTTTACAAAATCTCAGTGGTAAAACCATAGCGGGTTTTTTTTGGTAAGTGCTAAGTGTTCCACCGACGTAGCTTCCAGGTTTTACCAGTCTCCCGCCCCCCGCCCCAAATTCCTCCATCTCAGTTCCGTGTTGGCACAGAAGTGAAGTCATAATGGAGATGATGCCTGCCAGTTTGGTGTAGTGGTTAGGAGCGTGGACTTCTAATCTGGCATGCCGGGTTCGATTCTGCGCTCCCCCACATGCAGCCAGATGGGTGACCTTGGGCTCGCCACGGCACTGATAAAACTGATAAAACTGATAAAACTGACCGGGCAGTGATATCAGGGCTCTCTCAGCCTCACCCACCTCACAGGGTGTCTGTTGTGGGGAGAGGAATGGGAAGGCGAATGTAAGCCGCTTTGAGCCTCCTTCGGGTAGGGAAAAGCGGCATATAAGAACCAACTCTTCTTCTTCTTCTTCTTCTTCTTCTTCTTCTTCTTCTTTTTCAATGGGTGGGTCTCCCAGATTTCCAGGTAGCTTTTCCAAGAAATAAACAGAGAAGTGGGGATTTCCTCATTATCAACAGAAACTTCTACTAACTGTTCACTGCATCCAACCGTCTACATATAATTTGGTGTCAATGAATTGTTTGTGTCAAATTAGACAAGTTGACAATGAACAGTGCTTGCATTTCAGAACCTTTTGAACATTTTTCCTAAATAAACGCTAGCGTCCTTAAATTACCGCTTTCATCCTCTCTCCGCCCCCGTTAAATACCCAGACATACTCACTCCTAGTAGCTGAAGGGGTTCATTAAGCATTAAACATGATTAGAAAAGCAATGCTCTCAGAGGGAAACACCAGGGAGAGTCCGGGGTGGCACAGCAGGATAGATCGAGTGAATCCAACTTGGGTGCAGAAGGCATTGGCTGAGTCATGTGGAGCTGTGCACGTCTCTTTCTAAGATGTGACACCTCAAAGACCATAAAGGTTTCATGCCAAAGCCCTTTGCACGTTGCTGAATTAATGTACATGATCTCATTGGGTCAAATGGGATGTGTAGCACATATGTGTGTGTGTGTGTGTGTGTGTGTGTGTGTGGAATAAAAGCAAAGGGATTTTTGGCTGTCTTTTTTTTTTTTTTTGTCCGCAGGACTTTGGTTTTGAAGTTTTATTGGTTCTTAAGAGCAGATGTATCTACAGGAGTTTGCCATCACGGACAATTTCCTGCTTTGTATTCTCTTATTTTCTCCCCCCACCCCCCAAGCACTGTATAAATTCTCTCTTGGAGCAAAACAGGTGCAATCAGATTTACTGGTGTTTAATATAGCCGTGGCAGAATGTATAACAATGACGTCGGGAGAGGGCCGTTCGGCAAAGAAAAAGGCCATCTTCTCAATGTAAACTTTGAACTCTGTTTACACGCTGCATAGAGGACGGCCAGACCGTGCAACCGTGCCATGCAAACACAGGGAGAGAGAGAGAGAGATCTTGTCCGGTTCCCACATCTTTCTGTGAAAATAATAACGTTTTGTGTGGGAGAGGAGTCCTTCTGGATTAGTCCATAAAACAGAAATCTTTGCTTGCTTGAACACCTGACTCTGGTGCCCGACTTGATCAGGATAATTAACGTGAGGATGGAAGACTTGGGGATGGGTTTCCATGGCCTGGAGAGTTTGAATCCCATGGACATGCTGTTTGGGAACTAAAGCAATTATTTATCATGGATGGATGGATGCCATCTTTTACTTTTTGTCATTTGAGCCCCGAGAGGAAGGGGTTATTGGGTCCTTCAGATCTCCGCCTCTCTTGCAGTGCACTCTCCCAGAGCCCTGCCAGGTGTTTCTTGGGTGTCTGGGCCTACATTTCCAGAGACATTCTTGGTTGTCAGTCAGGGGTGACTTCCCAGTAGGTGGTTCTCTCCATCTTGCTCCCAGATGCCTTCCAGACTTTCCAGTTGCAAAGATCTGTGCTAACCTTGCCTCCGTCCTGGTGAGGCCACCACGTCTTTCAGAGATTTGGGCACTCCTGGGCGTCCAACTATTCCATCGTTGTAATGGCTCCGGAGATGTGACAGCGACCACTCCGGAGACCAAGTCTCATCAGCCGTTGAGGAAGTATGCGGTGACTTCTTCACAGAGACAACTGTGCACTTGGGATCATCTCCTGTATGGACATTGTGGGCAGACTCGGAACTCATTGGATCTCGGAAGCAAAGTAGGGCCTGTACTTGGATGGGAGACCCCAAAGAAGAGGCTGCAGGGGAAGGCAATGGCGAACCACCTCTGATTCTTGGTTGCAACTTGAAGGCGCTTGTGCGTTCATACTGGCATCAATTGACACAACTTTTTTTTTTACTGTTTATATTGTTAAATGAAAAATGATAAATGAAACTTTTTTAGACATACACTAAGCCATATCCTGGGCTGGTCCTAGATTGATTGGCTTCTAATCTGGTGAGCCAGGTTTGATTCCCTCTCCTCCACCAACTCTTCTTCTTCTTCAGTAATATCAGGGCTCTCTCAGCTTCACCCACCTCACAGGGTGTCTGTTGTGGGGAGAGGAAAGGGAAGGTGACTGTAAGCCACTTTGAGCCTTCTTCGGGTAGAGAAAAAGTGGCATATAAGAACCAACTCTTCTTCTTCTTCTTCTTCTTCTTCTTCTTCTTCTTCTTCTTCTTCTTTTTCTTCTTCTTCTTCTTCTTCTTCTTCGGTGGGGCCACCATAAAATATCTGGATCATCCGAAAACTGAACACCCTGGACCCCTTGGGAATTCTTTGCCAGATGTAGCCTCGCCACCAAAGCAGCTAAACTGGGATCCTTACCTTTCCCACCTGTCTGAAAATTTATCTGTTCACCTGGATGGTGGTCATACCTTCTGGAACAAGCATTCTCAACCAGGGCTTTGTGATTTCTGGGATTTCTTGACAGCCCTGGAAGGGAGGGTTTCTCAAATGGTTGAGAGTGAATTCATTTTTAATATATTTTATTTCTTTATTTCTTTCTCATACTTATAGGCTGCCACTCCCCACCGGCTTAAATCTGTTAAACGTTTATCGAGAGAGATGACCATATATGTTCATGTTGGCCCCTCCCAAAATGGCCACTGATGGGCCTGGAGGGGGTGGGAAGGGGAGGGGCCCCGGGGTGTGGGCGTGTCCACAGCTCTGCTTCCCAACCCTATTCTGCACAATCGTGCCACTTCAGGGGTTTCTCAGAGCCTGGAGAATGTTTCATGGATTTCTCAATAGTACACGAGTTGAGAAAGGCTGCTCTGGAAACTTAGCAGAGGGTAGAACTTAGGAAACAGAATGCCCCCTGTTCTGTAAATAATTTCCCAGGTAAGATTAGCTAGGACAGACAGGAATGACGGTCTGGGCCCCAGCTGTCTTGTGTTTTGAATACTCAAAGCAGAATAGCGATGGTTTACGGGTCAGAGGGAAGCAGAATATGCTTCCACAGTGGGTACTCGTGTTCTTTCCCCTGGTTCTGCGCTTCTGATCCCGCTTCAGTTTTGTTGCACGTACATTTGGGGCCAGGCGGCAAGTTAAAAGGTGTTCCGTAAGGGGCTTTCCCCGGGGGTAACCTTAGGACACCAGCGCAAGGTTGCGTGTGTGGCTGTCAGATCCCGTCGAGCTGCCTGGAGACCTCCTTTCCCTGCCGGAGTGAATCAGTGAGCAGAGCACCCAGCTAAGCCCACCGGCTCGCTGGTGGGTGTTTTCCTGAGCCGCCTCTAGCAGGTTGCGTCTGCGGCTCCTGCCAAGGGTCGATTTGAATGCCTGTCTCGAGCAGGCCCTTGCCAAAGCACAGGCGCACGTCCTAGTACCCGGCAGCGGCAGGCCACTGGAACAACAGGCGGGGACAGCTGGGTCTGGGTCTGGTGTGAGCTGAAAAGACACATGTGCGTGTGGGTGTGTGTGTGGGGGGGGGGGAGATGCCCGCAGTCAACTTTCTAGACACCAAAGAAGCATCTCCCGGAGAGCGCTCACTTCTCCGTAGGAAGGAGCTGTCGCAACCGGTTCACTCCACAAATGCCTGGCTTTGGAATGCTTGCTAAACGCCCGGAGCCTCCCAAATCCCCCTGTTTACTCCTTGCGAGCACAAGGCAAAACGTAATCATGGAAAGGCCGGAGAGAACTGGGGGGTGGGAGCGATCTCTTTGAAGACACAGACTGCAGAACGTAATTGCTATCGTGCGAGAAAGTGGCCCTGGCTCTGTTTGCCTCCTTTGAGCTCAGAAATGATTTACGGATCCGTCTCACGTTGGCGGCAATCACACCGCAGGCTGGCATACATCTAGGGCAGGGGTAGTCAAACTGCGGCCCTCCAGATGTCCATGGACTACAATTCCCAGGAGCCCCTGCCAGCATTTGCTGGCAGGGGCTCCTGGGAATTGTAGTCCACGGTCCTCTGGAGGGCCGCAGTTTGACTACCCCTGATCTAGGGGGTTCCGCATGATCGCCAGCCAGCCAATTGCTGTTTCCCATGACTTTGCTCCTTTGTCTTTTTTCTGATATCTTCCTGTTCGTCTCTCACCTCTTACATTGATTCAGCAGGCACTCCCTCCTCCTTGGTCTCCAGAATATAGGGGTGTGTGTGTGGGTGTGTGTGAGGCTCCCACAGCTATGCTGCAAATTGAGTGCCTCTACCTCAGACCCCCGCCCTGCCATACCACAGAATAGGCAGAAAGGGGGAAATGCCCATTGACTTCAATTGCGCCATTGACTTGAATGGCTCCTATGGATTTGGCCCAATGGATAGTGCTGAATCTGAGCCATGGAAAAGTGCTTTCGGTGCTTCGAATTCGGCCTGAATGGTCTGAACCCCCCCCCCCCCCGCCGTGATTGTTGGCACATGCCTGAGAAGGAGCGGGCCTCAAAGAAACCTCCGCCATGTGGCACCAGGCAATTGCCCAGAAAGCCAGTAGCCGAGCACTGCGTGGTTAGGAAAGAATGCAGGGACACCGGTGAACAAATTGATGAGCAATCCAACTCTTGGTCTTCCCTCGTTTTGCAAACTTTGGGCGACCAGTAACTTGGTAGAGTGGTTACCAGCAGCAGCCTCTAACATGGAGAGCTGGGTTTGGTCCCCCCCCCCCCACTCCTCCTCCGGATGCCAACAGCTTGGTGTCCTCGGGCCAGTCCCAGTTCCCCCCGAACTCTCGTGGCCCTACCTACCTGACAAGGTAGTGGGCGAGTGGAAGGGAAGGCAGTTATATTCTGGGTAGTAAAACGTGGGGTACGAAAAGGCAGCTCTTATCCACTTCTTTGCAGGGCTGCATCTTTTCCTGACCGCAAAGGGGTAGAAGCCTGCTACACTGTCGTAATAAAATAAAGCAAAAGTCCAGTGGCTCCTTAAAGACAAGCGGCATTTATTTCAACGAGAGCTCAGTTTGTCAGATTTGTGAAGAATGAAGCTGTGAGTCGTGAAATGTGAGTCTGTCCAGACTTTCTCAACCAGGGTTTCATGGAACCCTGGGGTTTCTTGACAGCCCTGGAAGGGTTTCCCAAATGGGTAGAAGTTAATTCATTTGAAATATATTTTTAAATGGGTAAACATATATTGGATGAGCCTCTTGTGGCGCAGAGTGGTAAGGCAGCAGACATGCAGTCTGAAAGCTCTACCCATGAGGCTGGGAGTTCAATCCCAGCAGCCGGCTCAAGGTTGATTCAGCCTTCCATCCTTCCGAGGTGGGTAAAATGAGTACCCAGCTTGCTGGGGGGTAAACGGTAATGACTGGGGAAGGCACTGGCAAACCACCCTGTATTGAGTCTGCCAAGAAAACGCTAGAGGGCATCACCCCAAGGGCCAGACATGACTCGGTGCTTGCACAGGGGATACCTTTACCTTTTAAAACATATATTGGGTGAGATGACCATATTTGATGTCAGCCTGCCCCCCCCTCCCATGGAGTTTGTGGCCAATCTGAAGGCCGGTTACGTTGCAGTCCAAGTGGAAAAAGGCTGGAGAGAGATTGGAAGAGCTCAGGGCGCTAAACGGATAGGAACTCCGGCAGCATTGGGCTGTGACTAGCGCTCGGCTGCTGGCTGCGAGCTCCTTAATCAACACCAAATTAAGCCAAGAAACACTGTGGGAGTAGCCGGTAGAGATTCCTTTGGTCTGCAAAAAAACTGAATCTGCTTAATGGACTGAATAATTGCTAGCAGAAGGCCTCTGCCTGTAACCGTGCCGGTGGGCCTTAATAACATCGGTGTACTTATATTACCTCCCTTCCTGTTCCCACCTTATATTTTTGGCCCCGGCAGTGTTTTCGGTGGGAAGCCTAACCAGGTCATACCGAGCATCTCGCAGGCTCGGTTTTGGAAGGAGGCAAAGGACAACAACGAAGCCTCACTGGCCTGGGCGAAGAACGGGGCCAGGGAGGAAGCGGGCCAGCTGGAGAGCTCCTTGAAAAGTGTCCCAGCTAGCTGTGGGCAAAGGGACGTTGGGACCTGGAGGAAGTTAGATTTAATGGGGATTTTTCTTTTCTATCCAAAATGGTGCCCTGACCTGGGTAGGCTAGGCCAGTCTGGTTGTGTCAGATCTCAGAAGCAAAGCAGGGCCAACCCTGACTAGTATTTGGATGGAAGGCCTTCAAGGAGTACTTGGCCATTGACGCAGAGGCAGGCCATGGCTAGCCACCTCTGCATGTCTCTTGGCTTGAAAACCCTCGTGGAACCCTAGGGGTTTTCCTAGGGGGGGGGGAGTTTTCCTTGGAATGCACTGAGTTGTTGGTGCTTCTCTTGCTACTATTAATGACCTAATAAATAAATAAACATCTTGTTTGCACTTTCATTGCAAAGAGCTAGAGAAAGTGCGTTGCATATGAGCCAACAGCGTGATATGGCAGCTAAGAAGGCGAACGTGATATCAGGCTGCATTGCTAGGAGCATAGAATCGAGAGCAAGGGAAGCTATAATACTCCTCTGTTCCACATTGGTTAGACCTCATTTGGAGTATGGTGTCCAGTTCTGGGCACCACAGTTCAAGGAGGTTTTGACAAGTTGAAATGTGTTCGGAGAAGGGTGACGAGGATGGCTGAAGGGTCAGAATCCATACTTTCTTTTTTTTGAAGAGGTTGGAAGAATTTGGAGAAGTGGAGGGCCGGTGGTGACAGGAGAGCTGTGTTTAATTATGTAGAAGGTAGACATGTGGAAGAGGGGGCCACCATGTTTACTCCAGCTTTAGAGGCAAAAACTAGGCACAGTGGGTTCAAATTATGGGAAAGGAGATCCCACTTAAATATCAAAAAGCATTTTTATTTATCATCATACTTATTTGTCATATTTGTACTTATATTTTCTGATGGTGAGGGCTGTTTGTAATGGAACCTGCTGCCTCGGAGGGTGGTGGAGTCTTGTTGGAAGTGTTTAGGACACGGGTAGTCAAACTGCGGCCCTCCAGATGTCCATGGACTACAATTCCCAGGAGCCCCCTGCCAGCGTTCGCTGGCAGGGGCTCCTGGGAATTGTAGTCCATGGACATCTGGAGGGCCGCAGTTTGACTACCCCTGGTTTAGGGGGACACTGGATGAGCACCTGTCAGGAATTTTAAGTCCCCAGGAAAATGAGGGCTGAATGGGATGGCCCTTTGGGGTCTCTTCCAGCTCTGTGGGATTCTGTGTTTCTGAGAGTGGCATCTTCGCCCTACGCTTGCCTGTCATGTTCTCCAGGCCCCTGCAGTGAATTTAGAACTCTGCTTCCTGCAATTTTCACTTGGCTGCAATTTTCTTTTGCATCCAAGAAGGCAGCTCGCTTCCTAATGGGACTTGATGTGTGTGAATTACATGCTTTCCAGCCACCAGGTAAAGCTACGGAATTTGACTTCTGTCAGTTTACTCCTAGTCTGCGATCTAAATTATTCCTCAGTTTGGATTGTAAGGATTAACGGGGAGGGGTGCGCAGCTGCTACCTATGCTTTTGCGATAGCATCTGGGAAGCTTCCAAAGAACTGCTGGCTTTTCAGTTTTCTGGGGGTGGGGCGTCTCCTTTTTTTCAATCCACTGCTCCAGGAGAATGCGCCGAAGGCCGTACCATCTAATAAAATCCGTAACGTGACTAGGTCCCCGTTTCGAGAAAGCTACAAACAGCCGCCTGTCGGCTCCTCTATCAGGCCCCAAAGATTATCGTACCTCTTCTCCAGCACCCTCTTACTTTTGATCCAACCCCATAAAGAGTCTTGGGGAGTTTGCGCGGCCCACTGCCCCACCAGTAATATATGGGGGCGGGCTTACCAATCTGCCAGCAATCGCCTTGCCAGTTCGGCTTTTCTCTGCTCGGCTGGTGCCTCCGAATCCGAGAGATGGAAATCCATCCCGATCTGTGTCTGAAATCCATTTTGCAGGTGCACAAAACAAAACAAAAAAACACCCCACCAACCCCAAAAGGCCCCCCTGCAAAATACCACCTGCATAAAGTCTCTTTCCCCACCCTGTACAGCTGGCCTCCATCTTTTCTCGTAATGAGCGCCTGGGGAAAAATAACAGTCTTTGAGTCTTCCTACAAATGTCTGTTTTTCGGCAGGAGCCTCGCAGTTCTTTTCTTTGACATAATGGCTGTGGAACGAGATAATAGTTTCCCCCCCCCCCTTCTCCCAACACAGTTTTCCTTGGGCGGCTTATCTTATCTCCGCTGCCAGAGGAGTGTGTCACTCTGGCGGAGGGTTGACTTTTGATTACAAACATTTATTTTTTTTTCGGAAAAAAAAAATTACAGACCAGACTTTATGGGCCCTGATATTTGCCTGTTTTCCTCCAGTTTCGTCCCGTTTGACGAATGATTCGCATCATTAAAAATCTCAAGATCTCCGTGACCCAACTGGAATAATGTTTCCAAAAGTCCGTTGGCCTCATGCTCTTAGAGCAGGGGTAGTCAAACTGCGGCCCTCCAGATGTCCATGGACTACAATTCCCATGAGCCCCTGCCAGCGAATGCTGGCAGGGGCTCATGGGAATTGTAGTCCATGGACATCTGGTGGGCCGCAGTTTGACTATCCCTGTCTTAGAAAGTCGGCGGCTAGAAGAGGATTTTGCCTGTGAAGGGTTCCTAAAAATGGGGGGGTGGGGAGCTGTCAAGGCAAAGGGAAACTATTTTGGGATAGACGCCGTCAGTCTGTCAAATCTCTTCCAACTTACAGTATGAGTAATTACCTCCAAAATGTCTTGCAGGCGGAGCCTTCAACTGAGTCATTCTCTCTCATGTTGGATCTTCCTCTTTTCCTGCTGCCTTCTGTCTTTTCCTAGCATTATTGTCTTTTCCAGCGACTCTTGTCTTCTTCTAATGCTGCTTTCCTTGACTTTTTTACCACTGAGAAACCCCTGAAACATTCTTCAGGCTTTGAGAAACCCCAGAAGTGGCATGTTCATGCAGAATATGGTTGGGATGCATAGCTGTGGACACACCCACCCACCCAGGGCCCCTCCCCTTCCTGGCCCATCATTGGCCCTTTGGGGTGGGGGGAGAACAGGTCAACATGACAATATATGGCAAGGGTGACAAAGCAGTGGCTTTCCGGTGTCTGTGGACTGCTGTTCCCATGAGCCCCTGCCAGCTGGATGCTGGCGGGGGCTCATGGGAGTGGTAATTTGTGGACGTCTGGGGGGGGGCACCATTTGGCCACCCCTGATATATGACTGTACCACCCGATAGGTGTTTGACAAATTTTAAAAATATATATAATCAGTTGACTCCCGACCATTTGGGAGGTCCAGGAAACCCGGGGGTTTCACGAAATCCTGGCGGAGGAAGCCGGATCTAGAATGTAGTTTTGACCTCCTGGCTGGTTTTGTGGAGTGTAGTTTCCAGGCCTAAATTCATGCCTCTGACCGTCTTGCCTTCCTTGTGTTCAAACCAAATTTATTTACAGAGCTTGCTATCACGAAGGAGCTAAAGATCTTCCAGTGAAAGGTGTTGATCAGGGAGAGGGAACAGGAATTATTCCCTCCACTCGCCAGTTGGTCGGTCCCTAAAGTCAGATGACTCTGTTACCAAGACCATAGAAATCCTGTCCTTAGTGAGCCATGTTATATAACTTGGATCTTATTGCCTGGCCAAAGATCACACATTTCTGAGGTTATGAGTGTGGCATGCCTCTTTGCAAACCTTTAATTATCTTTTTTAAAAAAGAAAAGAAAAAAGTAATTGTGTGCCAAGTTTTTACGGGGCACTGGCAAATGTGGAGGATTGTTATCAGAGGCCTCCCTTCCCCTTTGATTTTCAGTTGTCTCTCAAGGACCGTTTACGCACTGGGAATTTCAATGCCCAGCTCCCGTGCAGGAGCACAAATCGGGGGCAGATGAGATGCATCAGGTCTAATGCTCCCCCATGTGGGTGCAGGAAGAGGTGGGGCAACCTGCCATGACTAAAACTCCAGCCTGCTGCCCAGCATCAAACCTCCAGTGCGTAAACGGTCAAGATATAAACGCAGATGCATTTGACTTTGCAACTTTGGAAAAGTTGCTGGCATATAGATCCACAACATTGACCTCACAGAAGCAACTGGCAGGGTTTGCCATCTCGCTTATGGTACACGTTTCCAGAATTAGGTAGTGGGTTGACGACTTCGCATCCCTGGGAAAAAAAAAACCAATTAAGAAATAAGGTAGAAAACTATTTTAAGTTACATACAATTTATATTTTCATGTTATAGAAGGTCTGCATGAAGACATGATATACTTCGACTTTGTTACAGTTGACTGAGGAAGTAAAATACAAAAACGAGGTTTTATACTTAGGAACTCGTTCTGAATAAAGCTTTTTGCCATCGCCAGCTTGGAGATTTATTTCTGTTTATTTATATACCTCGCTTATGGTAAGCATGGCTTTGATTCTGAGATATTTAACTGTTTCTGTAATCCAAAGAAGGCGTCCGATTCGACTTTTCAGGGGAACAGACCTGTGAGATCGACCGCCTGCTTTGCCGTAGGCTATATGTCCCCCCCCCCTTTGCAGTCTCTGCTCTAAAACAGGGGCAGTCAACCTGTGGTCCTCCAGATGTCCATGGACTACAATTCCCATGAGCCCCTGCCAGCATTTGCTGGCAGGGGCTCATGGGAATTGTAGTCCATGGACATCTGGAGGACCACAGGTTGACTGCCCCTGCTCTAAATCTCAAATCTGTGTGTGCGGGTTTAGTTTATACAGTATAGTGGTCCCTTTCAGATGCCAGACACGGGATCCCGTATGAATAATTTCTCATGCAGTTTTCAGTCGTGTAAGCGACTGGTTCAGAACTGAGAATGACCGTGGGAACCTACCATGAGATTCAGCAGTGATGCATTTTTAGAGGCAAATATTATTTGCATATCATTTCAGTAGAGCCATTATAGAACACAGTGACACTCACAGCGCATGCCGGGTGGAGGCCGCTGTCCCGTCTTTCCGAGGTTGTTGTGTTCTTTTGGCTCCTGAGTGTCTGGGATCACATCTTGAAACTTGAGAAAGAAGGTATCTGATGCTTAGCTTTTTATCATCTCACTTTCTCCCCCCTCCGTCCCAAATAGCATTTCCAGAACTAGCTCTGTAATTGTGACTGGAAAGCTTTGTTCCTTGTATGTGCAAGACTCATTCCACATGGCACACACAAAGAACTAGTATGCTGTGGTAAAAGAAACAGAGGTCTAGATCAGGGGTAGTCAACCTGTGGTCCTCCAGATGTTCATGGACTACAATTCTCATGGGAGCGGCCGATTAGCTTGCGGCCCGGCAAGCTTCTTGTTTCGGGCGCAAACGCCCGTGCGCAGCAGTCCGCGCATGCGCATTTGTGCTGGGGCTGCTGCGTGTGTGCGGGCCCCCGGGATACTAGCCTTCCTGACTGAGGGGAACCTCCACGTTCAGAGCATTAAGCGTCTGAATTTCAGAGCTAGGAGATAGCACCCTCTGCATCATGTTGTTGGCCTTCTAGAGGAACTAATTGGCCACTTTGTCAGACAGGATGTTGGATTAGAAGGACCTCTGGTCTGATCTAGCAGGGCTCTTCTGATGTTCTCATGAAGGCCTCAGCCTCTGTGCCTTCTTGTTGGCCCACCAGAGGAACTGATTGGCCACTTTGTGTGACGGGATGTTGGAATAGAAGGACCACTTGTCTGATCCAGCAGGGCTCTTCTGATGTTCTCATGAAGGCCTCAGCCTCTGTGCCTTCTTGTTGGCCCACCAGAGGAACTGATTGGCCACTTTGTGTGACGGGATGTTGGAATAGAAGGACCACTCGTCTGATCCAGCAGGGCTCTTCTGATGTTCTCATGAAGGCCTCAGCCTCTGTGCCTTCTTGTTGGCCTACAAGAGGAACTGATTGGCCACTTTGTGTGACAGGATGTTGGAATAGAAGGACCACTCGTCTGATCCAGCAGGGCTCTTCTGATGTTCTCATGAAGGCCTCAGCCTCTGTGCCTTCTTGTTGGCCTACAAGAGGAACTGATTGGCCACTTTGTGTGACAGGATGTTGGAATAGAAGGACCACTCGTCTGATCCAGCAGGGCTCTTCTGATGTTCTTATGGCCTTATGTCGGAATTGACAGCACTTAACACTCAAACCATTAAGCCAATAAAGGCAAATAGCCTGAAAAGGTAGCATTGTCCATCTTTTTTGCTTAGGAACAGCGTAAGTTCCAAGCATTTGATAACCGATTTACCTTTTTGTCTTTTTCGCCCTCGGCTTCAACAAGACTGTGTCGCTGATGGCAGGTGAATTTTGGTTTTTGGGATGAACGTATAAAGCTGCCGTCAGTGGAATTCAACCCTTAGTTCAGCTGGCTCAGGTCCAACAGCGGCTCTCTAAGACCCCAGGTCAAAGGTCATTCTCAGCCTTTTTTCATAGCCCAGTTCTTTTCAATTGAAGAAGTTGGGGGTTGGACCCGGCCAACGCAAGCCACACGCTCTGCAGACTGAGCCAAGATCCCTCATGATTAGAAATCCCATTTTGAGCAGTCGGAGAGGCCGGGTGAACCTATTTTTCCATAAATAAATTTTGCAGATTTTCACAAACGCGCCTTTTTATTCCCACAAATTGTCTCTTTAGCAGCAGCCTTGTTACCCAAGAGCCGACAGGATCAGGATTTTGCCACCCGGCCTGCGTAGCCGTCGTGGCGATGAGCAGCTATGCGGACTCTTGGAACGGGTCGTAAGGGGGAGACCCAATCTGATTGGCCCCGAGCCAGAGGAGGAGGGCGCTTTGAAGGAAGCGATGGAGTTGCGTGGTTTTCCTTCATAAA
Source organism: Paroedura picta (assembly GCF_049243985.1). Lineage (NCBI taxonomy): Eukaryota > Metazoa > Chordata > Lepidosauria > Squamata > Gekkonidae > Paroedura > Paroedura picta. The sequence goes on along the minus strand of NC_135378.1, from coordinate 79,892,008 downwards.
TCCTGGTGTTGACTTGGAGGGGAGCCACGGGTGCTCAGAGGGCTCGGTTCAAATGCGGCGCACCTGGTTCGGCTCGGCTGTGTATACAAGCTCCTTCCAGAGGCACACAGTGTGCTGCCACCTCTCTCCCGCCCCCAGCACTCCTAGCTGACCTGTCAGCATCCAGCCCAGGACTTGCCAAGATCTCTTCCCTTTCTGGGCTTCCCAGGCAGGCAAACGAACAACGGCTGCCTGTCATTACCGAGTGCAGAGCAGAGCACCCACTTGGAATGCGTCTTGGCTCCACAAGCCTCGAGCACGCGGAGACTTGTCGGCTTTGCTTGCAGGCGATGCGTTCTTATCGCTCGGGGTCCAGCGGCATTTTGCGCAGAGACGCTTCCCCTCTTTAATCATCCATTGCGGTGGGAGTGCGGAGGCCAGCGGCTGTCCTTGTTGTGACTGTATTCTGGGGGGCGGGGGTGTACAGCCTGCTGCATCCAAGGGACCAAGCCCTATGAAGATAGGTTGAGGGACTTGGGAATGTTCAGCCTGGAGAAAAGGAGGTTGAGAGGGGACATGATAGCCCTCTTTAAGTATTTGAAAGGTTGTCACTTGGAGGAGGGCAGGAAGCTGTTCCCGTTGGCTGTAGAGGAGAGGACACGCAGTAATGGGTTTAAACTACAAGTGCAATGATATAGGCTAGATATCAGGGGGGGGGAAATTCACAGAGAGTAGTTCAGCAGTGGAATAGGCTGCCTAAGGAGGTGGTGAGCTCCCCCTCACTTGCAGTCTTCAAGCAAAGGTTGGATACACACTTTTCTTGGATGCTTTAGGATGCTTAGGGCTGATCCTGCGTTGAACAGGGGGATGGACTAGATGGCCTGTGTGGCCCCTTCCAACTCTATGATTCTATGATTCTACCTACTATGCTGCCGTCTTAATCGGAATCTTTTGATATTGGAGTGCCCATTTCATAGAGTCATCGAGTTGTAAGGGTCCTCCAGGGTCATCGAGTCCTACCCCCTGCAGAATGCAGGAAATTCACAGCTACCTGCCCACCCATAGGGACCCCAGTTCCACACTCAGATGATGCCCCCTCACCCAAACCAGGATCCCTGGCTAGCCTGGCCTGGAAGAAATTCAGCTTATGATCCCAAGGTGGCGATTGGCATTTCCCTGGGCCTGCAAGAAAGGGGCACAAAAGCCAAGCACAGGCACAGCACCTTCTGCCCACCCTCTCACCATCTGCCTAAGTTCACAGGATCAGCAATTTGGATTTTTCATGATGTTCAGGGTACATTTATCTTGGTCTCAGCAGAAAACACATTCCTGCCAGTAACCTTTTCTCTCTCCCAAACGGAGAACATCAACTCCCAATCAGCCGAAGAACCGGGGGAGGAGAATGACAAGGTGACAGTGGCATCTCCACCAACTGAATTTATTCCAAAGCCTGTCTGTTTCGTGTAGTCCAAAACTCCTTGTTATTTGTTTTACATAGCTATTTGGAATCAAGAGCATGAACAAGGTGGCTTGCAAACCGCATGCTCAAGGCAGGCTGCAATGGATGTAGTTCGAATCAGTTTATTATTTACTCTTATTTACTGACACACCAAGATGAATTTCATAGAACGCTATGTTTGTATATTTGCGTATTGTCAGAATCACTGCCAAAGACATTTTTTTTTGCTGAAAATGAGTCGTAATTCCCGGGGCTCATTCTGGCTTTGAAATACATTTCGTTGGTGGAGTTGCCTTCGTCAGCTTTGTCGTTTTCCTTTCCCAGGGCTGGGTGGAGCCAGTAAAAGAAGGGCAAAGGGGGTGGGGACCAGTTCTCCTCCACTTTCAGCTTTTGGCCAGAAGATGCCTAAGGACTGAGGGAGGGGGAGAGTGCAGCTACCTCTCCCCAACACCAGTGGGTAGAAGTAAAACATTTACCTGCTCCTGCAGTCAGGCTTACATCCTGCTTGTATTGAATGAACCAGCAGTGCCATTGAAGAAAACACTACATGGAATAAACTTGGATTAAGATCCCAGGATACTGGGGAACTTCTGAAACTATTGCAACAACTAAGTTAAATAGCCAACCTTAGATTAAGACCAGCTAGGGCATGTCAGAAGCAGGGTCAGAGTGTTGCATACTTACACCCTTTTTTTGGATCCCTTGCTCAATCCCTTGCTGTACAGAATACAAATTCTTGCATATTTCTTGTAAATAAAGTCTATCATTAATGAGGGCAGTTCTCCGTTGCACATAGACTTCCTTCCTCTTGAACTCATTATCCTGATGAATGCTGAGCGAAGGGTCGGCGGTAGTTTGGTGCATGGATATTTTCCCAAGAGTGCACAAAGTGTGATATATCCTCCTCAAGGAGCAAGAGAGGGAGCTCTAACAGGAGCCCAAAACAGTTTGAAGCTGACAGTCCCATGGAGATTGCAATGGGTCCGAAGGGAGCCTAATCTGCTGGTCGTATGGGCAGGTAATTCTTGAAACTGACCAGCTGGTGGCGGTGGCAGCTAGAAAGAAGCAGGGGAAACCCTCTGAGCAGTGGATTCTGAAGGACGGCCGGGTTGCTGAGAGGAGACTAGGCATGGCCATTGCATGTTCAGATCCTTCTTTGGATGAGCAGGGATGGGGCTTGCAAGTCAGCAGGCCATTTCCCCTACAGCAGGACCTGTGGTCCTCTAGATGTCCATGGACTACAATTCCCATGAGCCCCTACCAGCAAACGCCAGCAAAAGCAATGGGACTTATCTTCTTTCCTCCTGCTCATCACTGTCCATCAAAAACAACACTATCCAAAGGATAATGAACTCATGATAACAAATCTAGAATTGGGGGGGGCAAAGGAGAAGAACATTTAATTTAATTATAGAAGGAGAAGAAGAAGAAGAAGGAGAAGAAGAGTTGGTTCTTATATGCCGCTTTTCCCTACCCGAAGGAGGCTCAAAGCGGCTTCCAGTCACCTTCCTATTCCTCTTCCCACAACAGACAGCCTGTGGGGTGGGTGTGGCTGAGAGAGCACTGAGTGTGATTTAACCCTGAGTGTGATTGACAGAGATCCTTCCAGTTCAGAGATTAATTTCAAGCTCAGCTCTAAAATGTGGCACAGGAGGTATCTTTGAGTCAAGGAGTTGAGAACTTTCTCAATGTGTTGCAGCATGATTTTCCAGTGGCTGGCTGGAACACTGTGGCTTTCTGTTCAACCCCTTAGCTAACACAATGCACATCGATGCTGCTTTTCTTGCCTTATCGAGGCTCTTGTTTTGCTGTGAGACAGAAGCTTCTGGAGGGGGAGTTATTTATTTATTATTTTTATTTAAATTTATATACCGCCCTCCAGGAAAGGCAAAAAAGCCAAAATTCCCATTATAGCTAATGGCACCATTGACTTTAATGGGCGCCAAAACCAAATCAGCCGAATCAGGCCCTTTATGCACAAGCCTGTTATACACCCTGTCCTTGTCACGGTGCACCAGGGTCACATTGGGCAGGCCTTGCAACATGGCCAATGTCTTGGGGGTAATTTGCTGTACTTGCTCATGGTTTTTAGCTTTCTTATGTGTGTATGTGTGCAAAGTGTCATCAAGTCACAGTTAGGCATATGGCAACCCCTATGGCAGGGATTCCCAGGGGTATCACGGCCTTTCCCAGAAGTTCAGTCGGACGCTGACGTCACTGGAGTTCACTTCCCCCATTGCTCTACAGACCTAGTCTCTTTCTCCTCAGTGGAAAGATGGTAAATGATCGATTGATTGGCTGGCTCTCGAATCTTACATCCACGCCCACTTCTCTGAAGGGGCATAGCACCATTTCCAGGTTCCCAGGCCAGAGTGCTCCTTGGTCGGTTTGTTGGGGGCAGGTGTGAGTGGGGCTGTCCCTGTGTGCATCCTGATTGGCTCGTAACAATCCAGGGACTGGAAGCAGAGGCCGCACCGGCTCCGCCCAGAAGGGCTCTGCACAAATATTTATACAGCTAAGTGTTAAAGATGAAACCATTTGTCTCCTCAGACTGGCAGAAGCTTTCCAGTGTTTCCCATCCCCTCCTACCTGATCCTTTTAACTAGAGATGCCGGGGATTGAACCTGGGACCTTTCCCGTCCCAAGCAGAGGCTCTGCCACTAAACCCCATCCCCTCTCAGCTTGCTTTCTGGGATTCCCACCTCAAGTCATCTCAACCCACCACAACAACAACCAGGAACACTCATGCCTTTTTAGTTTTCAAATACTAGGAAGGGTCTCTGCTGTGCGACCACTGAAGAAAAACGGTCCAGGATTTTTTAAAAAATGAAAAGAAAAGAAAGCAAAAGGTTGAAGAGTTCTATTCCCAGGCTGGCCTAAAAATGAAAACTTTTAAAATGTAAATAATTCTGTGTGGTAGCTAGCTATAGATTAAAAAAAAAATCCCACCAGCAAAAGAAGTTTATTTTTACAAACCGCCATGTCGATTTATTTTTGTGGTGAAAGGAACCGTTCCGGGCATGTCTGAACACGGCTACTTGCTTTCAAGAGAGACGTGAAGGGGGGGGGGGGAGAAAATGATCTGGAACTTGACGCTGTCTTTATTAATTTATTCCAAAGGTTGCTTACTTCACTTCACCGCACGGAGAGCTTCGTAGGCGCTCCTCGGGGAGTTAGATTAAAGTTGGCGATGGGTTTGGTTGCTTTGCCTGTTAGAGGTTTCAAGGGCCAGTTGTCGGTGTGCTTTTATTCTCGCCTAAGCTTTTTGGGGTGAGCCTCTTGTGGCGCAGAGTGGTAAGGCAGCCGTCTGACAGCTTTGCCCATGAGGCTGGGAGTTCGATCCCAGCAGCCGGCTCAAGGTTGACTCAGCCTTCCATCCTTCCGAGGTCGGTAAAACGAGTCCCCAGCTTGCTGGGGGGTATAGGGTAATGACTGGGGAAGGCACTGGCAAACCACCCCGTATTGAGTCTGCCATGAAAACGCTAGAGGGCGTCACCCCAAGGGTCAGACATGACTCGGTGCTTGCACAGGGGATACCTTCACCTTTACTTTTAAGCTTTTTGGGACTAGGGCTCACTTCTTCAGAGAAAGGCAGTTCTAACCACTACACCAGGCTGGCTCTCAATGGAATGGAATGGAAATTTTCTCCAGAGGGCGCCTTGAAGGCCAGGATCACAACCCTCTCAAAGGTTAGCCCTGCAGGATAGGCATCCGCTCTATCAGCCAGCTGGCCTCCACTGGAGTGTCCCCTGAGCATCTGGCTTGAGATGTGATGTTCCCTTTGAAACATTCAGGGACCCAGGGTGGAAGACTTGTTCTGTAGAAAGTAAATATGTCTGTAACTAACAGCACGTCTCCAAAATCTCCAAGCAGTTGTTAGAATCATAGAATCATAGAGTTGGAAGGGGCCATACAGGCCATCTAGTCCAACCCCCTGCTCAACGCAGGATCAGCCCTAAGCATCCTAAAGCATCCAAAAAAGTGTGTATCCAACCTTTGCTTGAAGACTGCCAGTGAGGGGGAGCTCACCACCTCCTTAGGCAGCCTATTCCACTGCTGAACTACTCTGACTGTGAAATTTTTTTCCCTGATATCTAGCCTATATCGTTGTCCTCTCCTCTGCAGCCAACAGAAACAGCATCCTGCCCTCTTCTAAGTGACAACCTTTCAAATACTTAGAGGGCTATCATGTCCCCTCTCAACCTCCTTTTCTCCAGGCTGAACATTCCCAAGTCCCTCAACCTATCTTCATAGGGCTTGGTCCCTTGGCCCCAGATCATCCTCGTCGCTCTCCTCTGTACCCTTTCAATTTTATCTACGTCGTTCTTGAAGTGAGGCCTCCAGAACTGCACACAGTACTCCAGGTGTGGTCTGACCAGTGCCGTATACCAGTGGTCCCCAACCTTTCTGAGGCTGGGGACTGGCAGGGCAGCGGGCCGCACCCGCATCCCGCGCATGCGCAAATGCGTCATGCGCGGCTGAAATCGCGCATGCAGAGGTCAGACTCACTGGTCTGTAGTTTCCCGGGTCATCCTTCCTCCCTTTTTTGAAGATCGGAATAACGTTTGCTCTCTTCCAGTCCTCCGGGACTTCTCCAATCCTTAAAGAGTTTCCGAAAATGATGAACAAGGGCTGTGCAAGTTCTCTGGAAAGTTCTTTGAGCACTTTCGGGTGCATTTCATCCGGCCCAGGGGATTTGAACTCCGACAAATTTGGACTCTATTGGGCCGTTGAGGCTGTTAACCCCACCAGACCTCTACAAAATCCCAATCTGTTAATATAAAGCATAGAAGGTCTGGAGGTCTTCTGTCTTCTTACTGTCACGTTCCATGCTCAAGATGTATCTTTAATGCACCAGCCACTGTCCCCTGAATTGGCATGCCAGGGAGATAAAACCAGAAGGCAAAAACGTCTTGGAGCAGGGGTAGTCAACCTATGGTCCTCCAGATGTTCATGGACTACAATTCCCATGAGCCCCTGCCAGCAAACGCTGGCAGGGGCTCATGGGAATTGTAGTCCATGAACATCTGGAGGACCACAGGTTGACTACCCCTGTCTTGGAGGAAGAGCAGGGGGGGAAATGTACCAGATAGATAAGATAGACCTCTAACCATTAAACTCTCACTGTCCCCACCAACAGGGCCTGCCCCCTTCCAGTAAACTGGGACGCAGGAAGATTCCTTTACGCGTCTCGTGCACATCTGGTATTTCTCCACCAGAACTTTTAAAATTCTTTTTTTTTTAAATTTAGCAATCATTTTAATTTAGCATTACGAAATCGGAGAGCCGTGTATTTGGTGTTCTTCCTTTGTCCTGGTAAATTGCATTTGCCGACAGAAGATATTTTTCTTTTCTTTTCAACAAGTGTTGAACCAAGTTTGTTGCTGTGAGGTTGGAGAAGCCTTGAATTTTTGTTTGTATTAGATTCTCGGAAAAGACTCTTTATTGAAATTCTTCGTTTCAACCCTCCGGCTGGCGATAAACAGAGCCCTTCCTGTGCCAATTGATCTGGGTGGGAAGTGAAAAGCCACCGTAATCCAATTAATCGCTGCGTTCTGGAGGCTCCCTTCCCCAAGTGAGTGCAGCTTTGCATGCTGGACGGGCTCAGCTGTTATCTTCCACGACGAGTTGCCTGGCTGCCATTAGGAGTCTCCTGCCAGCGAAAACATCCGCTGTGTTCGTTTCGCCTCCAAATATTCCTGCTCTTCTGCCCCTGGCTAGAGCAGCTACGTTGCCACCTTTCATGGGCTGCCTTTTGCACCAGAGTGATCTTGAGTGTGTCTGTGAAGAAGAGATGGTTTGTTATACCCTGCTTTGCACTACTCGAAGGAGTCTCAAAGCGGCTTACAAACACCTTCCCTTTCCACTCCTCACAACAGGCACCCTGTGAAATAGGTGGGGTTGAGAGAACTCTGAGAGAACTGACTAGCCTGAGGTCACCCAGCTGGCTGCATGTAGAGGAGGAGGAGTGTAGAATCAAACCCGGCTCTCCAGATTAGAGGCCACTGTGCTTGTACCAGTACGCCACCCTGGCTCTAAGTTTAAGGAGACCTTCCTTGACATTTAGGGACATGTTAGATCTGTGGGTTCGAAGGAAGTTCTTTGTTGTGACCCCAGCATGATGGTACAAGAATCAAACCTGGACCGAAGAGGCCCAGAACCAACCCCAACTTATATACAAAAGGCACACAGTAGATCTTCCCGAGAGTGTGCCCTGTTGGTCAGTTTCACCTTAAACTCACTAGATCCAGCAGAGGGGTGGTCACTAACCCTATGGATGCAAGCTGCCAGATCCTTGATGTTCTCGTATTGCAGTCAAGAAAAACAAGGATTACTCAGCTCTCGATTGGCCACTCTGCATGGCCACTGAGCATTGTTCTATCCAATGGGTCAGGAATTCTGCAGGTCTGGATAGCTCAGGCAAGCTCAATCCTGTCAGATCTTGGAAGCTAAGCAGGGCTGACCCTGGCTAGTTTTTGGATGGGAGACCTCTGAGAATTTGGATGATAGTTCCTCCAAGGACCACTAGGGGTCATGACACAGAGCCAGGAAATGGCAAACCACCTCTGAACATCCATTGCTCAGCTGCCAGCCAATCGGTGTCCTCCATGGCTAGATTTTCCCAACTGGTCTCAATGCTTTAAAAGTCATCGTCCCTTGAAATTCCTAACGAAAGCATTCTTACCTAGCAAGAAGGTCAAATAATGACAGCAACCTGGGCTGAATGCAGCTGGAAGTTCAGTTCTTTCAATTTCGCTGTAACCTGACAGCCCCTGATTATAGCCTGCTCTGGTGTTTTAATTAATGCGACTGTATGTCTCCGCACAGATGTTTGCAAAAAAAAAAAATTTGCATTGCTGACATCCACAGGTTTTTTTTTTAATTAATTTTATTTTGATTTCAAAAGCTCCATTTAAATTTCGCTAAAGACTTGTATAAACAAGAGCATGTGTGTAACTAAACAGTACTTCCCTCTTGGAATTCAGTTCTTTGCTTCTGGGTGGCCACTACAATATTCATTGCTTTTCGACGCATAGAAAAATACGGCCTGGGCGCTCTTAGACAAATTGAAATACTGCGGAATTCCGTTACCCGTTGAAGTGCTTAAGCAGTCCCAACCACAGCCGATCTATCATTTCCAGGATCTGTTGGTAAGATCGTTAATGTCTTTTTACACTGACGATTAAAGCCATCCCCCGACAATTTCCCATTTCCCCACCAAGGTGAACAGAAATTGGAGCACTGACCACTAAGAAGTGCCATGCTTTGCAAATAGTGCAGAAGAAATGGGTACAGTAGTATTGTTCCTTGCAATGAACTACATAGACCAGGGGTAGTCAAACTGCGGCCCTCCAGATGTCCGTGGACTACAATTCCCTGGCAGGGGCTCCTGGGAATTGTAGTCCACGGACATCTGGAGGGCCGCAGTTTGACTACCCCTGACATAGACAGTGGGCATCATACATAAATGTACATGCATCTTTGGTCATGCCAGGCCCAGGCTCCATCAACAGCAAAATGGCAACCGGAGATTTGATTGGCTAATCAGAGCTGTACATCACGATCTGGAAACTGATCTCAGTAGTTCGCCACCTGGCAGTTGCTGAGTCTACTCAGAGATTTCTTTATAGTTAAAGTTGGTCCTTAAATATAAAAACCATTGTCCCTTGAAAAAGCTATAAGGCGAAATGTTTCAGAATAGTTCAGCAGTGGAATAGGCTGCCTAAGGAGGTGGTGAGCTCCCCCTCACTGGCAGTCTTCAAGCAAAGGTTGGATGCACACTTTTCTTGGATGCTTTAGGATGCTTTGGGCTGATCCTACGTTGAGCTGGGGGTTCGACTAGATGGCCTGTGTGGCCCCTTCCAACTCTATGATACTACTAGTAATCAAGCCCATTGCAGTTCGAAATGCAATGGGCGCTAGCAGTCAGAGTGGTTTTGGGGGGGGGGACTACCTGCAGTCTTTGGGCGGGCTTTGAAAGGGGAGAAGGGGGAAGGGGAAGGGGAAGGGGAAGGGACACGCTCCCACCCCCCACCCACCCTCTCTCTCAGAACCCCCCCCCCGAAAAGCGGCGCCGCGGTCCTCCCTCCCAAGGCGAGTCAGAACCCCAGGTTCACTCACCGCCCTCGCGCTGGTCCTGGCTGGTCTGTGCTGTTTGTCTTCGGCCATCGCACTTGCTGGTTCGTGGGGCTCCGTTGGGTGGCGGGGCCTCTCCCGAGCAGCGGTTCTTTTCCCCTTCCCAGCCCTGGATGGACTTCCCTCCCGCATTGCTTCATCCACCCAGGTGGACTAAGAAGCGCGCAGCACGGGCTAGCCCATTGCAGGCAGCCGCTGTAGCAAGACTGTTGTTTTGGCGCAGGGGAGTGACGTCAACCTGTAATGGCTGCCCCCGTGCGACTCCCACGTGGGCCAGTCATCCAGGAAGCGGCGGCGGCTGAGTCTCGTGCGTCAGCGGAGGTCGGTGTCTTCGCAGGGGGAGGTTTCGGTGAGTTCCAGCGCGGTTTGACGGGTGTTTTAGTCTCACTTTGGCGGGGGGGTTTTTTTTTTTTGGTAGGAGGAGTCCGGGAGTCCCCCCGCGGCGGGCCGAGCGGCGGGTCTCTCTGTTTTTGTTTTTTTTTTGAGTCTGGGAGTCCCCCAGGCCGTGTCCCGAGCGGCGCGTCTCTTTTTTTGTTTGTTTTGGAGTCCGGGATTCCCCCCGCGGCGGGGCGAGCGGCGCTTTGCTCGGGTTTTTTTTTTCTGAGTCTGGGAGTCCCCCAGGCCGCGTCCCGAGCGGCGCGTCTCTTTTTTAGTTTGTTTTGGAGTCCGGGATTCCCCCCGCGGCGGGGCGAGCGGCGCTTTGCTGGGGTTTTTTTTTTTCTGAGTCTGGGAGTCCCCCAGGCCGCGTCCCGAGCGGCGCGTCTCTTTTTTAGTTTGTTTTGGAGTCCGGGATTCCCCCCGCGGCGGGGCGAGCGGCGCTTTGCTGGGGTTTTTTTTTTTCTGAGTCTGGGAGTCCCCCAGGCCGCGTCCCGAGCGGCGCGTCTCTTTTTTTGTTTGTTTTGGAGTCCGGGATTCCCCCCGCGGCGGGGCGAGCGGCGCTTTGCTCGGGTTTTTTTTTTCTGAGTCTGGGAGTCCCCCAGGGCGCGTCCCGAGCGGCGCGTCTCTTTTTTTGTTTGTTTTGGAGTCCGGGATTCCCCCCGCGGCGGGGCGAGCGGCGCTTTGCTCGGGTTTTTTTTTTCTGAGTCTGGGAGTCCCCCAGGCCGCGTCCCGAGCGGCGCGTCTCTTTTTTAGTTTGTTTTGGAGTCCGGGATTCCCCCCGCGGCGGGGCGAGCGGCGCTTTGCTGGGGTTTTTTTTTTTCTGAGTCTGGGAGTCCCCCAGGCCGCGTCCCGAGCGGCGCGTCTCTTTTTTAGTTTGTTTTGGAGTCCGGGATTCCCCCCGCGGCGGGGCGAGCGGCGCTTTGCTGGGGTTTTTTTTTTTCTGAGTCTGGGAGTCCCCCAGGCCGCGTCCCGAGCGGCGCGTCTCTTTTTTTGTTTGTTTTGGAGTCCGGGATTCCCCCCGCGGCGGGGCGAGCGGCGCTTTGCTCGGGTTTTTTTTTTCTGAGTCTGGGAGTCCCCCAGGGCGCGTCCCGAGCGGCGCGTCTCTTTTTTTGTTTGTTTTGGAGTCCGGGATTCCCCCCGCGGCGGGGCGAGCGGCGCTTCTTTCGGGTTTTTTTTTTTTTGAGTCTGGGAGTCCCCCAGGCCGCGTCCCGAGCGGCGCGTCTCTTTTTTTGTTTGTTTTGGAGTCCGGGATTCCCCCCGCGGCGGGGCGAGCGGCGCTTCTCTCGGTTTTTTTTTTTTTTAGGCCGGGATTCCCCCAGGCCGCGGCCCGAGCGGCGGGTCTTTTTTTTTCTTCAAGGAGTCCGTTGTTTCCCCCAGGCGGCGGCCTGATGCGGCGAGAGGCGCTTCGCGCCTCTCGCCGCATCAGGCCGCCGGACAGGGAGCCCCCGGCAGCCGCGCTCCGCGCGACTGCCGGGGGCTCCCTCAGGCGGCGGCCTGACGCGGTGAGAGGCGCTTTGCGCCTCTCGCCGCATCAGGCCGCCATGGGCTCCATCAGGCGGTGGCCTGACGCGGCGAGAGGCGCTTCGCGCCTCTCACCGCGTCAGGCCGGGAGCAACTGCGAGCCGCGCTGCGCGCGGCTCGCAGTTCCTGGGGCTGGGAATCGGAGGGACCAATCGGCAGGCGCTTCGCGCCTGCCGATTGGTCCCTCCGATTGTCTGTCATGAGGAAGGGTCCAATCTGGACCCTTCCTCATCCCGGACTCATCCCGCCCCAGGACCCCTTTCTGTTTTATTTAGTCCGTGGCGCCCGCGGCGCCACGGGCGGTTTACAGATGATTCTATGATTCCATGATTCCATGATTCTATGATTCTATGATTCTATGAAATGGCGTTGGGACTTGTATGAAATTATTAAGAGTAAAGAATTATTGAAGATAGAAGACTCCATATAAGTCCATTTTGGACATTTTATTGCCATATTGGTTTCCCAGTGCATCTATATTTCTCTATATTTGTTTCTTCACTGGGACCCACCCCTCCCAGTTCATTATTTTGAGTCCACTTAGCAAGGGGAACCTCCATATTCAGAGGCACTAATCCTCTGAATCCCAGAGCTAGGGAACAACATCAGAAGAAGGCCTCGGCCTCTATGGCCTGTTGTTGGACCTCCAGACGCAACAGTTGGCCGCTGTGTGCTGGATTAGACGGACTATTGGTCTGATCCAGCAGGGCCCTACTTAGGTTCTTATCCCCTTTTGTTGCTTCATTCGAGCCCTCTATTTTCACACAGGGCTTTAACTGAGGGATTGGATCTGTTTAGCTTCTAGCCCGAGGACTGCTGTGTTGGGATATTTTTAAGGCAGCTCCATGGTCGTTTAATGCTGTTTTTATGCCTGCGGCTTGTTCGTCATATTGATAATGTATGTTGTTGGTTTTATGGTTTTGGGGGTATTGTTTTTAGTCGTGAGCTGCTGGAGCAGGTGTTTGGAGAGGCGGCATACACGGTCCCTAAATGAAGAAGGCGATGATAGTAATAGTAAAAAAATGTACACACTTGCGTTCCTCTCCCAGGTATGATGGGCAAGCGGATTGGAGGACGGGAGGAGAGAGAGAGGATTTCAACATGACCATATATGGCAGGGGTAGTCAAACTGCGGCCCTCCAGATGTCTGTGGACTACAATTCCCAGGAGCCCCTGCCAGCATTCGCTGGCAGGGGCTCCTGGGAATTGTAGTCCACGGACATCTGGAGGGCCGCAGTTTGACTACCCCTGATATATGGTCATATCACCTGAAAAGTGTTTAATCCATATAAAATTAATTAACTCCCACCCATTTAGGAAGCCCTTCCAGGACCATCGAGAACCCCCAGGGTTGCCCAGAACCCTGGTTGAGAAAGCCTGCTGGACAGGGAACAAAGCCAGCCTTATTTCTCCTGCCAGAATTAAACGGGGGACCCAATTTCCCCTTGATTCCAAGCTTTGTTCTAAAAGGGCACTCCTTCCACATTTGCCAGGGGTGGCTGCACCTATACATTGAGCAAGAAAAAGAGGGGGGGGAAAGGGGAAAGAAACCACCTTGCGTCTGGCTTTTCCCATGCTAACATGGAAGAAATCTATTTTCGTCCACGCAGACGGAAATACTGCTGCAAAAACTCACTCCTTCCTGCTAGAGATTTTAAAAGCAATTAGAGATTTTGAGTAGAGAATCTGCTACTATGTCCCCCCAAAAATAAGTTTTTTGGTTTGGCATCTGGCCAGGGGAATGGTTCTAATAAAAAAAAAGAGAGAGAGAGAGAGAGAGAGAGTCAAACCTGCATAAATATTGAAGTGCAGTAAGAGCCAAAACCACATTCCACAATGGTATCTAATGTTTGGGTTCGAAGCAGCAGAAATGTTAATCAGTCCCACCAGATGCTGCTATACTAGCCTCCCTCACCAGGTTCGCCTGTGAATTTTGGCTCTGTTGGGCATTACAAAGCATTTTCGAGGGGCAGGGATTTCACCTCCGAATGCCAGTCATCCTCAAACCGTTTATGGACAAATGAAGAGTCATTCTAGGTAGAAGGTTCCGGCAGGTGGTTAATATGTGGGGTTGGATGGAGAACCAGAATGTTGAGAAACGTGAAATGTCGAGCACTCCTGGAATTCCCTTCTTCCTCCAGTGAAGGCTTCTTTCTCAGTCAGTCAGCAATCAATGTGAAGATGCCACAACTCTATGTGTGCGCATTATGAGCCTTGGAATTGCTTGCAACTTGGTGACGCTATGAATGAGATCTGCAACATGTCCATGACCAGCAGTGCTCAGATCATGCAAACTGAAGGCCATAGCTTCCTTGATTGAGTCCATCAATCTCATGTCAGGTCTTCCCCTTTCTCCGTTGCCTCCGACTTCTCCTAGCATGGGCTTGCCACAGCACTGATAAAGCTGTTCTGACCGAGCAGTAATATCAGGGCTCTCTCAGCCTCACCTCCCTCACAGGGTGTCTCTTCTTCTTCTTCAGTAATCTCAGGACTCTCTCAGCCTCACCCACCTCACAGGGTGTCTGTTGTGGGGAGAGGAAAGGGAAGGAGATTGCATATAAGAGCCAACTCTTCTTCTTCTTCAGTAATATCAGGACTCTCTCAGCCTCACCCACCTCACAGGGTGTCTGTTGTGGGGAGAGGAAAGGGAAAGTGATTGTAAGCCACTTTGAGACTCCGTTGGGTAAAGAAAAGTGGCATATAAGAACCAACTCTTCTTCTTTGTCGTCTACAAAAGGCTAGTGCCTGTGATGCTGAACTGGAGCTGCATTAAGAAAGCACCACTAATGAGAAAGACTTTGAAGCAGAAGAGGGTTGTTTTATATTCCGTTTTTCTCCACCTGAATGAAGGAGCTTCAAAGTGGCTTACTATGACCTTCCCTTCTTTTCCCCACAAAAGACACCCTGTGAGATAGCTCTGAGAGAACTGGGACTGGCTCAGGATCACCCAGCAGGCCTCATGTGTTCCACAGTGCCTTGTAATTGCCTCCCCTTCCTCTCCCCACAACAGTCACCTGCTGAGGCAGATAGGGCTGAGAGAGTTCTGAGAGAACTGAAACTGGCCCAATGTCACCCAGCAGGCCTCATGTGTCTCCAAACACCTTCCTCTCCCCCACAACAATCACCTCATGAGGTAGGTGAGGTTGAGAGAATTCTGAGAGAACTGTGACTAAACTAAAGTCCCTCAGTAGGCTTTATGTATCTCAAAGCGGCTCACGACACAACAGGCACCCTGTGAGGTAGGTAGGCCTGAGAGAGTTCTGAAGGAACTGGCCCAAGATCAGGCTGCAGGTCTTATATAGAGGAGTGAGGCATCACCCCCCCACCCCTTACAAACTTCCACTCTTAACCGCTACACCAAGCTGGCTCTCAGTGTGGCGTATTTCAGTATGGAAAATGATATATTTATTTATTTTATTTATTTATTCCTTATATTTATTACCCGCCACCCCCGAAACCGGCTCGTGGCAGTCCAAAGAAAACCCCGTAAAACCCCATTAAAAACCCTCTGGACATAAAAACACCACAAGCAGAACTACAACCAGAAAACCAGAACGTGAGGTGGTATTCAGCTCACAACTAACAACTAACTGAGGGGTGAGAAGAGGGAGCATAGAGGATAGATGCTATATCGCTCTCCTTCTACGTACCGTTTTGGGTCAGCTGGTCTTAAATTATCAATAGGGCAGGATTACTTTTGCATGATGAACATGGACTTAACAAATAAAAGCAACAGGGGCAGGGAATGGATTGATAGATGGGCAAGGTTGTCATTAACGCATCACCTGGTAGCTAGAATTGCCCAAGAATGGAGGCGGACAATCAGTTGGTCCATTAGAGCTTCTAATTTGCAGTGCATTCCCCGGCATGAAATCAATCCTTTTTCTTAAAAAAAGAAGAATTAAATCCACTGGACGTGCTGATGGGACTCTCCTCCGCTTTCAAGCCAATATCCCGGCAAACGAGAATGTTTGCCCTCCCATACCCTGACCTAATATTGGGATTTCACGTCCTTTTCACACCTGTAATCCCAATTACACCGAGGAGGGTTTTGTTATCCGGGCGCCAAAAGGACGATTAAGCTTTCGCCCACCTTCGTCTAAACGAGACCCGGATCCCTGCTTTGACGAGAACCGTTTGCACCTGGCAATGACAATCAGGCCGAAAAACCCAATCAGACTTCAAATAATAATTGCTATTTATCGCTAAATCTCCCCTTAAAGCCAGCCTGGTCTGCTGGTCAGAATATTCAAATAAGAACCCAGAACACCTGGCTGGGTCCAAATACCAGCCTCAGTCAAGGTGGGTGGCCCCAGGCAGTTTGTTTAATTCAACCACCCGAACAAAGAGGAAAGACCGGGGAACTCATAGCATGTTTTCGAGGGCTTTTGTGAGGATTAATCAGATGATGATTACAAAATAGAATAGGATTGCTGTGCAGGGGTAGTGGCGAGGGGGTGGGAAAGGCAGGTTGGAAGCTGACCACATGCCGGGTCTTGTATGTAACTTAAAAAACAAAAACAAAAAAACGTTTTAGAAGAAGAAGAGTTGGTTCTTATATGCCGCTTTTCCCTACCCGAAGGAGGCTCAAAGCGGCTTCCATTTGCCTTCCCTTTCCTCTCCCCACAACAGACACCCTGTGAGGTGGGTGAGGCTGAGAGAGCCCTAAGATTACTGAAGAAGAGTTGGTTCTTATATGCCACTTTTCACTACCCAAAGGAGGCTCAAAGGGGCTTCCATTCGCCTTCCCTTCCTCTCCCCACAATAGACACCCTGTGGGGTGGGTGAGGCTGAGAGAGCCCTGATATTCCTGCTCGGTCAGAACAGCTTTATCAGTGCCATGGCGAGCCCAAGGTCACCCAGCTGGCTGCATGTGGGGGAGCGCAGAATCGAACCCGGCATGCCAGATTAGAAGTCTGCACTCCTAACCACTACACCAAACTGGCTCTCAGCTCAAAGGTGAAAGTTAAAGGCCCTCACCTTTTTTCCAGATCTAAAAGGGGGATTTCAATGTATTTTACCTTTTGCAAACCCGTTCCCGGGCTTCATTTGCAAGCTAACTGTTTAGCCTGTCGTCCTTGGAGCTTCTCTGCATTTTTCAAACGCATTACGACTTTCCTTTCCCAAGCACTTCCCGAATACGAGAATTTTAAAAGCTCCACAAAACTCAGTCGCCCTGAATAGAGTCCGATTCGTGCTGGACCTCTTGCGCCCCTGCCAGCAAAGACTTCCGCCAGGAACAGTTTGCTCCCACCGTCCTTCCCTTTCCCCCTCTTCCTCCAAGCCAGATAAGAAGCACCTCATCCGGAACAAACGTTCCTCGTTCTACTGCAGGGGTAGTCAAACTGCGGCCCTCCAGATGTCCATGGACTACAATTCCCAGGAGCCCCTGCCAGCGAATGCTGGCAGGGGCTCCTGGGAATTGTAGTCCATGGACATCTGGAGGGCCGCAGTTTGACTACCCCTGTTCTACTGTATTTCATCGCCCTTGAAGTATTCGTGTCAGCTTTAAACGCCTTCCTGCTGAATCGAGGAAGTCATGGACTCCCCAGGGTATGTTCATTCCTACCTCATGGGCCTTCAAAATCCAGTCAGCCTGAGGCATTCGGACCCACGTATCCCCCCCCCTCCACACACACACACCCACAATAAAAGTGGGAGACCACAGTGCAAAGGACACGGTTTGGCTTCCCCCAAAAATCACACAGAACACACCATGTGGAAACTTGGTTAAATCTTTCCACATGGAAGCTGTCGCCACTTGTTGAACTGTTTACGTACAGTGGCCAAGTGCACCTTATTAGGCAATTTTCTCCTCATCAAGAAACTTTATTTTTAGTGGTGAATGAGTGACACCGGGGGGGGGGGGGGTGACGGCTTTCATGTGGGTTTGAAGTGGCCTTTTTGAGGGGTTAGGCCTTGGCTCAGTGGTCAGGCATCTGCTTTACACGAAGAAATTTGTTTATTTATTTATTGTTTTTAATATCCCGTTCCTCCCTGCAGGCCGGCTTGGGGTGGTTCGCAACATTATATTTATTATTTATTATTTATTATTTAGTATTTAGTATTTAGTATTTAGTATTTAGTATTTAGTATTTAGTATTTATTATTTATTATTCATTATTCATTATTCATTATTCATTATTCATTATTCATTATTCATTATTCATTATTCATTATTCATTATTCATTATTCATTATTCATTATTCATTATTTATTATTTATTATTTATTATTATATTTATTTCCCGCCTCTCCCTACAGGCTCATGGCGGCTAACAATAGTCTTAAAATCCCCCATTAAAACCGCCGTTAAAAGACTATAAAAATACCCAACACGGCGGAAAATACCACTCTCCCCTACCCGAACAAGGGCATTGGGGGGGATGGAGGGTGATGATGACTACTTCAAACCCCCCAGGGGTTATCAGACCAGCCCTCTCAGGAGACCCGTCTCCAGGCAGTGTACAACAAGTTAAGACCAACATCTGTCTGAAGGACAGGACAACCTTTCCCCCCTTCCCCATCAGCGTGAGGGTTGCCACCGCTGCCCCTCAAGCATAACCTGAGGAGTGAGGTTCAGGCCTGCTGGTTT